>NW_020867551.1:0-40561 GCF_003369695.1 Bos indicus x Bos taurus | reverse complement strand
GGATCAATAAACATTGGGATAAAAGGCTCCTGGTGATATGTCCTTGTGCCCATGGCCTAACGGGTTGACCAGAAACTCTCCTCACCACCCTCACCAGACAGACGGTGTGACATGGTGTCACACATCTGCCATTCTTGCTCCTGTGGTGACTGTTACAAAGGGGCCCTTGGGAGCTGCTCCCTGGCCCCCCACCCTTGCATACACATAGTATCTGAAGCTTCCCTCGGGCAGTGACCGGGGCTGCAGGCAGAAGCCACAGCAGCTTGCAGTGGATGGTACCAGGGTGGACGTGGACTGATGCCTTCAGAGGAGGCCATCTTGTTTAATCAGGTGAAGTGTCCACTTTGAGTCAAAGTGAATACAGTAATCCTGTTGCCTGGCTGCTGGCAGATGCCAGGGATGCCTTCAGAATATAGAGGAAAGTTGTGGGGGTGAGCCCAGAAACTCCTGTAGAGCAGTCTGACCCTGCAATGGATTCCTTCCAGAAACATCACTGAGCTCCACCCTTTGGGGGTGGGGGGAGGGCAACACCAGCGCAGTCTCGGCAGTGCCGTCTGAGATGGGAGGGAACAGATGTCACATAGGAAGAAAGGATGAGTGTGTGTGTGTGTGTGTGTGTGTGATGCGTATCCACACACACACTCTATGTCTGTATCTTTACATCTACATCTACATGAAAAGAAGGCAGGAGGAGGGTCCGGTTTGCCTGCGGGTGTTCAGAGGCTGGCAGCACATACTGCCACCCTGTCCTGTCCAGCTGTACCCCGCAGCAGCCTCGGGGTGAAGGGCTTGCTGAGTATCTGCGGGAACCCAGGAGCCACTGTCCTGGCCTCTGAGGGCTCAGGACAGGGGGGCAACTCTAGCCACGGGCACCTGTGGTCATACAGAGGACTCTCCTGAAAGGCCAGAGATGCTGAGAGGTGAGTGAGACGTGTGCGCGTCACAAGTGCAGGGAGAGGAGGGGGGAGGGGAGCTCGAAGACCCCCTGGTGGGGATGGTGCTGGAGGCCATCCCGCTTGGGCCTGGGTCCCCTTGACAGTGGGCCCCGCCACCCACCCGTCCCCTGGGCGCTTTGATTCCACGAGTGGGAGATCAGGTGCCTGTGGCCCATTGCAGGGGGAGACCCCTCCCCAATGCCTCCAGGAGCTAGAGGGTGGGCTGCAAGCATGCGGGCTGGGGACAAGGAGTGAGGGGGTCTCCTGTCTCCCAGGGCCCCAAGGGGGTGGGGATGGAACACAGTGGGTCGGTGGGGCTGAGAGCTATCTGGGAAGGGGGGGTTCCTTTCCCAGCCCCTGGACCAGGGAATGCGACCCATGTCAGAGACCCCAGTACAAAATAAAAAGCTTCAAAAAAATCTATAGAAAACAGCAAATAAAATAAAATAAAGTGTGGTTTATTGAACTCCTACCACGTGCCAGGTATGTGGACAAGCTCACAGAGGGAGGGCCAAATCAGGGTTCTCCACTGCCATTCATAGGACCGCGGCCAGAAAGGGCCTTGGCAATGGGGCTTGCGCCACCTCAAGGGCCAGAATCTGGTCCCAGCAACTGTCACCTTTGATTGGTTTGATCCCAGCACAATCGCAGTTTATTCCCAGTGCCATTATAGGGGGGTATACCGTCACTCATCTTACAAGGGAAGAGACCCAGCCCCCAGAGACGGGGGCCATCAGGCTGAGAGCCAGGGGACTGGCTCTCCCTCTACACTGCTTGAAAAGGAGTGCAGGCAAGACCGAGAAGCAGGAGGGTGCTGAAGCCTGAAGGGGCACCCAGTGGGCATTGCCCGCCCACTTGGCCACACGAGCCGCCTCCAGACTCAAATGCTGTTCTGTGCTGCCATCTGCTGGCACCTCTTAAGCACTGCAGGTGGCTTTCCTACTCGGGCTCGCTCCATCCTCGGACCCCTCCCCTGCCTCTCCCTCCTGAGGCCTGGAGAGCAACCTTCACGCCGCGGGTCCTGACCTGCGGGCTCATCTGGCAGGATAGGAGTAGGGAGAGATGAGTGGGAACCTAGGTTCAAAATGTCAGAAGCCATTCACTCGGGCGCTGATACTACACTTGCACCAACTAATGTGAGTGCCCCACCTCAAACTGTGCCCTCAGTGCTTCAGCCTACTATGCAGACCCCTCTTGGTCAGGCCCCCAGGGGACAGACACTGAAACCCCTTCCCACCCCCGCTCCCAAGCCCACAGGCTGGAGGCCAGGGGAGTGTGGGCCCCTCCTTGGCGGAGCCTCGAAGAGATGCTCTTTACCCTGAAGGAGGGCTAAGAACGGCAGATTATGAGGGACTTAAGGGATTAGCAGCAACTCGATAAACAGTTCAGTAAGGTGACAGACACTCTGAAGCCTCGGATGAAGTTGGGGAGGGGGCAGGATTCCTGCCTTAATCCCTGTGGGTGGCAGGGCCTGTGTGTGAACCTCCTGCAGACTTGCGGACATACCAGAGCCCATTTAACCCCTCAGCAGCCCCAGAGCATGGAGGACCAGGTGTGCCCTCATATCACACATGGGGAAACTGAAGCATACAGCAGCAGGGGAAGTCGGCAGCAGCAGGGCCCAGGTAGGTTACCCCCAGAGCTCACACCCAAGACCTCTTCCCCTTAAAAAAATAAAAATGTTCTCTGTAGACAGAGCTGGCCCCTTCCTCTCAGCACTCATTTGTTCTCTTCAAGCGTCCCCAGCTCCTGCACCCCAGGCCCTCTGCTGGACACTGGGGCTGAGGGGGACCACAGCGAGCTGGCCTCCTAAGAGTCCCACCCAGGGTGACAGCCAGGACAGTGAGGCTGACAGCAACTACTCAACCCTCTCTGGGAAGTGACAAGAGAAGCAGGTGAGGTGATGGGAATTCAGAGGAGGAGACATCACTTCTGACTAGGGACAAGGTGAGGCTTTCTTAAAGTTTTTATTGGAGTGCAGTTGCTTTACAATGTTGCATTTCTGCTGTGCAGCAAAGTAAATAACTATACATATGTATATATATATATACGGGCTTCCCACCTGGCGCTAGTGATAAAGATCCCGCCTGCCAATGCAGGAGACGTAAGAGACACCTGGGTTTGATGCCTGGGTCGGGAAGATTCCTGGAGGAGGGCAGGGCAACCCACTCCATATTCTTGCTTGGAGAATCCCCCGGACAGAGGAGCCTGGTGGGCTACAGTCCATAGGGTTGCAAAGAATCAGACACGACTGAAGTGACTTAGCACAGCATAGCACATACATATATCTCCTCTTGTTTGGATTCCTTCCCATTTAGGTCACCACAGAGCACTGAGCAGGGTTCCCTGAGCTATCCAGTAGGTTTCATTAATTATCTATTTTATACATAGTATCAATAGTGTGTTGCTGCTGCTGCTGTTAAGCCGCTTCAGTCGTGTCCGACTCTGTGCAACCCCAAAGACAGCAGCCCACCAGGCTCCCCCATCCCTGGGATTCTCCAGGCAAGAACACTGGAGTGGGTTGCCATTTCCTTCTCCAATGCAGGGGAGTGAAAAGTAAAAGTGAGGTCGCTCAGTCGTGTCCGACTCTTAGCGACCCCATGGACTGCAGCCTACCAGGCTCCTCCGTCCATGGGATTTTCCAGGCAAGAGTACTGGAGTGGGGTGCCATTGCCTTCTCCAAATAGTGTGTTAGTCTATCCCAATCTCCAAAAATTCATCCTCTTCCTCCTTTCCCCTTGGTGTCCATCCATTTGTTCTCTATGCCTGTGTCTCTCTTCTTTGCAAAAAAAAAATATTTTATATATATATATATATATATATATATATATGGAATGCTTCACAAATTTTGGTGTCATCTTCACACAGGGGCCAAACTAATCTCTGTACTGAGAAGATGTATTCCAGCAAGTATATCAATTTTAGTATATGCGTTGCCAAAGTGAGCAGCAAGGCAAGGCTGTCATTGTGCTGGGTTTGGACACCAGGTGACAATGGTGGCGACCTGCCCAAACCTCAGTGGCTGAGGGTCTCCTGTGGCGAGGGAAGGCGAGATGACTGTTTGGAGCCCTTCCCAATGTGAACAGCAGGTGGCGCTGCAGGCCCAGATTAGGGGCCTGGTTTGTGGGGCCAGTTGGGAAGAGCTCTCCTTGATGCTCCCCTTGAAGGCCCTCTTTGCAGGAGTCTGAGAGTGGGGAAAATCCCATGGACGGAGGAGCCTGGTGGGCTGCAGTCCATGGGGTCGCTAAGAGTCGGACACGACTGAGCGACTTCACTTTCACTTTTCACTCTCCTGCATTGGAGAAGGAAATGGCAACCCACTCCAGTGTTCTTGCCTGGAGAATCCCAGAGACGGGGGAGCCTGGTGGGCTGCCGTCTATGGGGTCACACAGAGTCGGACAGGACTGAAGCGACTTAGCAGCAGCAGGGAGTCTGGGTGGCTGGTGCACCGAAGCTGCTTCCTCCCTGCCAGGAGCAGGCCTGGACTGGGTCTGGGTCAGGGAGAATGTCTACTCCCAGATGTGTCCAGAGCCTCCTGAATGGAGCCTGGTACCTCCTAGGTGCTCAGGGCTATTCACTGAATGCAGGATTGATAAGTGGTTTCTTGACTTAAGAGAATTAAATGAGTTAATACAGAAAAAGCACATGCGGAGTCTTCAAGAAATGCATGCAGTTATTTGTACTCTTACTGTGGATGGTCCCTACTGCTTTTGGAAGCTGTGGGCCTTGCCCTGGTGTCTAGACAGCTTCTCCCAGCAGGGGATAAAGACTGAATCCCAAGGGCTCGCCATTCAAGGGAGCAGTCGTTGTGGGCACTTGGAGACAGGAGGGGTCTGTGCCAAGCACTGAAGGTGGCGCAGAGACTGGGGCCCGCAACTTCACCGGGCAGCTTCCAGGCGTATGCATGCATTCTCAGTCGTGTCTGACTCTCTGCGATCCCATGGACTGTGACCCGCCAGGCTCCTCTGTCCTTGGAATTTTCCAGCCAGGAATACTGGAGTGGGTTGCCATTTCTGCAGCTTCCATAGGGAGGGAAGAACATCCCCTTCTCCTGTCCCCAATAGGGCTGGCCTGCCGGCAGGACCAACTGCTGGAGGTCAAGCAGGGTGAGGCGAGGGGCCAGGCCCTGTGGTGGGCCTCGCCAAGCTCACAGTATTTGCAGGTCACTCCCTCCTGGAACTTTCTCATGGCCACTTGTGCCTACCCTGGGACCTCTCCTGCAAATTCCTGTCCCGTCTGTACCTCAGATTTTAACTCCTTTCAGTGTCCACCAGGGTCTTGCACAGAAAAGCCAAAAACGTTGCTCCCTTCCCTCTATTATGGAGGCTTCTTCCCACTGAGTTCCAAACTCACGCCCTCAGCCGTGAGAGCTTGGACTCCTAACCACTGGACGGCCAGGGAATTCCCTTCATGGAGTTCTTAGATCATTTATCTGTCCCACCTGTAGCTGAGTTTCAGGAAGGCTGCGTGACTTGTCTTAGGTCACAAAGGATTTGCACCCAGATCTGTGGGACTTGGAGGCCACTCTCTGAATGGGTCAGGTTCATCCCTGCCTCCCTCCTGTTGGTCCCACTCTGGGCTGGGCTCTCGGTGGGTTCCTGGGTACATCACGGAAAGTCCCCCTCCTTTGTTAGCTCCTGCATCCTCACAAGTGAACACATGAGGTGGGGCATTTGCTGCAGCAGCCAGGCTGTGTAGCCCAGGAGGACAGGCACTGTCGTCATCCCCAGTGAGGCCGAGAGCAGGAAACACGCAGCTCTGCAAAATGATTCCTGGTGATGGAGCGCCACAGGCAGCCTGGCTTGGAAGAGGTGTAACTCATGTAGCTGGGCTCAGACCCTCCCTCAGCTACATGTTCCTGGACCTCCCAGCCATCCCAGCCAGGCTCCCAGCCATGCCACGCCTGCCACTATCCCCAGGGCCCCTCTAACCTCCACTCACAGGCCTGCAAGGCTTCCCACAAACTCTGGAACCCACTAGTTGGGTTTCTAAGACCTTCACCCAGGTGCCTCCCATTCTCCGCAAGTCATCTGCTCAGACTGCAGCCAGGGTCCGGCCTCTGCCCTCTCGCGCCCCCTGCTTGGGCCAGGATCACACCCACCCTGCTCCTGGCTGGGCCTTGCCCCTGGTGGGCACCCCCCCCACCCCCCACCGCTCCTCCCAGCCCTCTGGCAATTACCCGAGTGATTAATTTGATAATTTATTTGGTAATTAAGCATGTTCTGGCTGCTCAGGACACTTCTCTGCCGGCCTGGCCTAGAATATAGATCTGCTCTGTTCTAGTCTTCCTGGAAGCTGGAAAGATGGAGTCCACTCTGAGTTCCATTGCCTGTCCCCCTCCCCTCGGCCCTGCCAGGCACAGGGCACTGCTCATAAAGGCGGCCAGGATGAGATGTCGTTGAGTGAGCGATGCTGAGGTTCTGTATGCCGGGCACTGGAGGAGAGCCAGGGTCACAGTGCCCAGTGACTTCTCAGCCTCTGGAAGCCTCTAGAAAGACCAAGTCCCCCCATCTGGCTGGAGCAACAGAGAAGCCTCCTGACAAGGTGCCATTTAGTAAGAGTTCTAATCAGCAGCAGGATTTGGTGGCCCAGGAGAAACTAAGTCTTGGTCTCGGGTTGGTCTGGGTCACGTCCAGCCTGGGTGGCCTTGACCTTACTGTGGGCTCCAGTGTGGCTGCCACCAACGTGTGTCCCTGAGGGTACAGCTACCAGCCGCATCTCCAAGATGGGGTCCCCAAGGAGCTGACTCTGTGGCATTGATTGAAATGCCCCCCTGCCAATTAGGATTTTTTTTAAGAAATGTATAATGATTCCTAATTGGCGCCCTCATTAGGTGCCAATTAAATACTTAAGCATTTCTTACAAGTTTAACACATTAATAAGGCAGCTCATTACATGGTAACGAGATTTATTTCTCATATTTATTATATTGTTTCACCACTGCTGACAGCAGAGTTATTTTTAAAAACATGGCTTCTTACTGATGGCATGTGGTTCTATGCCTACTCTGTCCCAACCCACGGCCTGTTCTACCAGGGCTCTCCCTTCAGCCTTGGGTCCACAGCTCCCTGGGTCCTCCCTGGCCTCTTTTGGTCCAGCCTCCCAGAGGAGAGTCAAACAGGCCACTTTCTTCCCAAAGTCTGGGACAACTAGAGCTGGGCCCTGCAGCATACAGACTCTGAGCCTTCGGCACCTCTGTCCATTTACCCAAACTGCCTCCCAGGAGCACAGGGAGGCTGCAGGGAGGAGTCAGGGCAGGAGCAGAGCACCCCTGGGAAGACAAGACAGTCCTTCGAGGCTGTCCCCTGGGGCAGGGAGGAAGGTGGCAGGCAGAGGGAACCGTGCTGGTTTGGAGGAACAAAGAATGGACAGCTGGCAAGAGGAGACCCTCAAAAGCCGTGGTGGAAACTCGTGGTCCACGTTCTATGGTGGGGGTCTGGCTTCACGCCAGAGGGCAGGTGGAGCCACAGAGGGTTTCAAACAGGGAGGGATGTGAGCAACTCTCTGTTCAGAAACATCAAGAGGAAGATGGGGTGGGAAGGGACATGGGAATAAACGTCATGTCCCTTCCCACCTGCTAAGTTCCTGGTGGGCTCCCATTGTCCATATCAACACCAGGAGGGCAGATGGATGCCACCCATGCAGCCCAGCCTTGTGGGACAGGGCCAGGGGCATGGGGGCTGAGAGGTGTGGAGGGCACTGCAGGATTCCAGAACAGTTACCCTTCTCCTTAAAAAAAATAAAAGCATTAGGTTATATGCATAAAAGAGATAAGCCACAAGAATTTACTGTAAAACACAGGAAATAATATTCAATGTCTTATAATAACCTATAATGGAAAATAATCTGAAATATATACATAGATGCATATATATATGAATCACTTTGCTATATACCTGAAATTAACATATTGTAAATTGACTACACTTCAATAAAAAAGAATCCCAACCCTAAAAAAAACCCCAAAACATAAAAACGTGGGGTTCACATCCTGTATATACACTCCACCTTGTTCACACATCACACATCACCCTCATCCGTTTTGATAGCTATGTAGAACGTATGGCAAGGATGCTCCATATTGACTTAGCCAGGCTCCTCTGGGTAGGCTGTTCCAATAGATTACTCTTAGAAACATCACTCAGTGACCACCCTGGGGTATAATTTCACGTGCGTGAGTTTATCTGGAGGATAAATTCCTAGAAGTGGACACTGCTAGGCCAAAGGATCTGTGTATTTTTAATTTTGATAGATAGTGCCAAATTGCTTTCACAGTGGTTACACAATTTATACTCTTAACAAGCCACCGACTACAAGTGTCTGCCTTCCCCCATGCTTACCAGAAATGTGCACTGACCTTTCACAGCTGTGCCCACTTAATTTGCATTTCTCTCAGAGGAAGGAAGTTGAGCGTGGTTTCAGTGGGTGAGTCTTTCGGATTTCCTTTTGCATAACTATATGAACTATATGTTCATCTCTTCTGCTCATGTTTTACTGGAATTGTTGATCTTTTCCTTCTAGATTTATAGGGAATATATGTGTGTATATATATATATATATGGAATATATGCATATGTATATTTCATATTGTTGTTTGTTGTTTAGTTGCCAAGTTGTATCCAACTTCTTTCGTGACCCCATGGACTGTAGCCCACCAGATTCCTCCGTCCATGGAATTCTCCAGGCAAGAATACTGAAGTGGGTTGCCATTTCCTTTTCCAGGGGATCTTCCTGACTCAAGGATCAAACCCGTGTCTCCTGCATTGGCAGGTGGATTCTTTACCACTGAGCTACCAGGGAAGCCCATATATTTCATATATATTTATATATGAAATTTGCAATTTTTTTTCCATAGCTTGTTGTTTTTAAACTTTGACTTTTTTCCCCCACAGAGAAATGCTTGATTTTTTATGTTGCCAGATGTATCCAACTTTTTCTCTTGTGGCTTTTCTGTTTTTTGTTATATTTCGAAAAAGTCATAACAAATCAAAGTTGGACAACAATCCCTTTGTTTTCTCCTAGGAATTTGTTCTTCATTCTTCAGTACTTCTAGTTTTGATCCAAATGATATTGGTGTTTGTTTTAAGGTGTGAGGTAGGGAGCCAAGTTAATTCTCCCCACCCCACCCCTTGCAAGGTTATCATCCAGCGATTTTTTCTTGGAGGTTATTCTGGACTGAATCATTGAGACTTTTGGAAAGGTACCACTGGGGACACAGCATGTTCTGCAGCAGGTGGAGAAAGAGAGACTAGGAGAACGGAATGGCAGGGTGGGACGTGCCTTCTGGAGGCTGAGAAGAGGAGAAAAAAGTTCACTTGAGGGGACACGTTTGATTTTTTCCCCTTGGTCGTTTTTGGTATCCAGTTTTAACTTTGCCTGCCACACGGTAATTCCTTCAGTAGATTTGGTGACCTTGGCATAACCTTGGTGCAGGCAGAGTGCTGGGGAAGCAAGAAGGAGCAGGAAGGGGAGTCTATTTGTTCTCGAGGACCCTCTGCTGAACCCAGCTGGCCGAGGCCTGTGGGTCCTGACCAAGCCCCTGCCTGCCCACCCTGCCCCCGCCCCCAGCCCTCGACCACCACGTAGACTCTGGAGCAGGGAGGGGCGTTATTACAACACAAGTGGGACACTGCGGGGTGCTGAGGAGAGCCGCAGAAACTCACTTCCGGTCCTGCTGAGAGAAGCAGCTCACTTGCCAGTGAAGCAAGCCCAGGACAGGCAGGGCTGGGCTGGGCTGGGCTGCCCTCATCTCCCTGCTCCCCCTTCTCCCTGCTGCCTGCCCGGCTCCCACTCGTCCCCTCTTCTCTGCCACTGAGACCATCAGGCATGGCCCTGGATGTCATCCAGGCCCTGGGTCCTCCCTTAGTACAGTGAAGGCCAAACAGGCCATCTCTGACCCGAGATCTGCTCTGAAGGCCTTCTGGAAGGTTCTGGTGGGTTCGTGTCAGATAGCACCTGGGGAGGCTCTGATCCAAAGCAAGTGAAGGCCCAAGTTCCTGGCCAGGATGCTAGTGGGAGATGGGATGGCGGGTGTGTGTGTACACATCTTACTCACCTGTGCTTCTGCCCCCAACCCTAAGGAGTGTCCTTCCCTCCACCTTCTTCTGGGACTTGTAATAGCCGGTGCCTTGCCTCTTTCTGCCACCAGGTGGCAGCAGTGGAAGCCATATTCAGCCCCACTCCATCCTTTCTCTTCTGTGCTATGGATTTAACCTCCAAAGAGATCCTAAGGTTATCCAGTGGTCCCAGACTTCCACGGAGCTGAGGAAAGATGGGGCCACATTCTCTCCAAGGCACAAGATCGCTTTCCATCTAAAAAAAATGAGAGGCTTGTTCCCCTGGCTCCTTTCACAACACCTCCCCAGGATCATGGGAGGCTGTTGGGGTAGTAGCTGGTTGGAAGGAGCAGAGACTGGGGTGATTCTCAGGAACTTGGCTACTAGAGACACCCACAGCCACGTTCCAGCCAGGCCTGCTGATTCCTAGATAGTAATCAAGAAGACCCTTGCCAGAGTCTGAGGATGCTAGGCGTGTAGAAGGGGAGAGAAGAGGCTGGACTAGGTGGGGAGAGGAGCCACGACTGTTAGATGAGGTTCCATGACCCCAGGCTGGTTCCCCACCCAGGATTCAGCACCAGGGTGGCATTAAAGCCTCTGGCACTGAACCTTGAGGACGAAGGCTGAACTTGGACCTGAAGCCATTCCCCCCCACCCCCACTGCGACCTGTGGACCACATCTCCCCTCCTCTCCAAAGAAGGCGGTGGGTGTCCTGGAGGAATTATAGATTCTCCCAGCATCTCATCTCCAACTGCCTTGCCCCCTCCCCAAACTGCATTACTCAGACTACACGAGCCTCCCTGTCATTCTCTGCAGCTCCAGACATCTCTCATTTATCTCCATCACATTGGAGGCGGAGGGACCCAGATTTGGTGCCAATCTTCACGTGCCTCTTTCCCAGGCTCCAGCCAGAGTGCCGTGCCCAGGCAGGGCTTAGGGAACCCGCTTTCTGGTTGTGTATGGTTCTTGAGATCCTGGCCATATGGATTCCGACAGCCTGGAGGCAAATCTTTAAACTTTTATAGGAGACCCTTGAGATGGGCAGCCTCTTACTCTGCCCAGTCTTTGCATATTTTACAAAATATTTCTTTATTTGGCTGTGTCGGGCCTTAGTTGCTGCATGCACGGTCTTCACTGAGCTGTGTGTGGGCTCAGTAGATTTGGCTCACAGGCTTAGTTGCTCCATTGCATGAGGAATCTTAGTTCCCAGACCAGGGATTGAACCCGTGTCCCCTGCATTGGCAGGCGGATTCTTAAGCACGGGGCCACCGGGGAAGTCTCTGGAAACAGTCCTGTGACTGGTCCATGAACAGGTCCTGCCTTACACAGACCTGAATAGCCCTGGGGACTTGAGCATTCACGGACAGGTAAGGAAATCAGCTGGGACTGGCTCCTAGGGAGGGTTTGGTGGGCTCCCAATGCCTGGGGGAGACAGATGATAAACAGAAGAACCAACAAACAAGGTATGTTTAGGTTCTGAAGGAAACAAACTGGGTTGTCTGGAAATCAACAATGGTGGGGGACAACTTCAGACGGGCAGTCAGGGAGGAGAGGGCGTGTGACGCACGGGCACGCGTGTGTCAAGAGTTGCTGGCCATGGGTTGGGGCAGGAGGGCTGAGATTGGAAGACAAAAAACACTGGTGAAAGCAACAGCCCAGAGTCTTCCTGGAGAAACAGCCAGCAGGTCAATGCGGCAGAGAGACAGTGACATGGGCAAAGAAATGCCAGGACAGGGGGAGGGCCTGGCCTCCCTGGGTGGAGAGGAGCTTACAGCAGTCCAGAAAGGACACCAGGGCAGGCATGGGAATGAATGAATGAATGAACGCAGGAGGCTGGGGTCAGACTCTAGCAGCCGAGCCCTTGCCCTGAGGTCTTTGTGAGGAGGGCATTCTGAGGAGGGTCTTGGCCTACTTGATGAACATGCTGAGTAAAACCTACTTCCTGCCAGGGAGGGGGCTTGGCCCCCTGGGCAGTGGCGGGCCCAGCAGGGCCTCAGCTTCCACATCTGTGCCGAGGTGGGGCCAGCCCCACCCCTCCCCCAACTTCCTGGCCCAGCCCTGAGTCATCCATCAGACTCAAGGCCGCCTGACCCAGTCCTGACCCCCACCCAGGACAGGAACCATTTATCTCCATCA
Organism: Bos indicus x Bos taurus; assembly: GCF_003369695.1. Taxonomy (NCBI): domain Eukaryota; kingdom Metazoa; phylum Chordata; class Mammalia; order Artiodactyla; family Bovidae; genus Bos; species Bos indicus x Bos taurus. The sequence goes on along the minus strand of NW_020867551.1, from coordinate 28,433 downwards.
GCCGCTCCCAGCAGACAGGCTCTGGGCCAACCTGTCCTATCTCCATCCCACGGAACTGACACGAAGCAATCCTTCCCTGACTTGCATTCTCATCAGCTGGACTCCTCCCTTGGGATGAGGCCACCTCAGGTAGGTCCCTCACAGTTCTACAGGGACCTAGAAGGGGAACCCCTTCCCACCGAGCCCCTGGGAGCCCCAACTTCTAACAGCTCAGGATGCATGCACGCTGACATCTGTGAGTGCCCTCTGCCTGCCCACATGGGTGAGGAACTGGACACAGCACAGCGACTGAGGCCAGAGGCCCATCTCCACCCACACACACACGCAGAGCTGTGCTCCCCTGGCCAGGAGGGACTTGGCTCCAGGCCCAGCCCCATGACCAGAGCAAACTCAGGGAGCCCAACAGGAGGGTCTGGGAGCCCAGGGACCTCCACAAGGGGCCAGCCTCATCCTTCCTCAGGGGCTGAGGACATGAGATGTCCTCCGAATCTAGCCCTGTGAATGACAGCATGCCATGCAAGGCTTTTGCCTCACTTGGCCTGGGACCCAGCCCGGCTGGTTTGGGCAAGCCTCCACCTACGCCAGGTGAGAGGCCACAGGCACCAAGCGGAGTATAGGAATCCCAGAGACCTGCCCGACCATGAGTGTGTGGGCACATGGCCGGACAGCACACATGTGTGAAGGGTAGCCAGGCTCCACCAGGGCAGGCACAGTCCCCCCTTGCCACTGGGCTGGCAAGCACGCCTGCCAGGTTACAGGCATGTCGGCTTGGCGTGTGGAGCGTGGGCCATCGCCATGGCTTGTCTTCTTTGGTTGGGGGAGCGCCCTGAGCTCAGGAGATCTTCCACGCTGCCCTGCCCAGGCCAGAGCCCTGGGCCCCCTGTTCAGATGGTTCTCCACACAGCCAGCCGAGGAGGAGTGGGATTGGGGTCTTTTCATCGCTCCCAAACAGCACCGGGGTCCCCTGAAATGGGATCGCTCTTCTCTCTCCTCCCTTCTCATTAGGGCAGCTTCCTTTCTTCCCGAGTTTCCACTCAAAGGCATAGGACAGGCCCTTGGAGCCCCTAATCCCTGCGCTCCCATCAGTGGAGCGTGTCTTTCTCCCCAACCTTATCTGTCTCCTGCAGCCATCACTGACTCCCCTGCGGCCTGCCTCCCCCTCCTGCCAGCCTCTCTGCAGGTCAGCATGTGTGTGTCCTCCCCTCCCTCTCCCCTTCCTCCCTGCACCATCCTCCTTTCCCTCCCCCTCCCCTCCTCCCTACCTTGTCCCTCCTCCCCCTTCCCTTCCTCTCCCTCCTCCCCATACCCTCTATTAGAGAGAAAAAGGAGTTGGGGGGGTGCTGTGGACAGTGGCCACTGTACTCATTCATCCAAGGTCAGCCTTCAGAAATCCCTTGGCCCACTTCCCTCCAAAGAGGAGGAACAGCTAATGACACCCCACAAAGAGAGGTCCCCGGGAGCTGTTTCAATGTGGAGCTAGGAGGGGCTGGGAATGAACACATGACAAGATGCAAATAGGAACTCTGCTGTTGGAAGCGTTTGTGTCCCACCCCAGCAGCCTCCACAGGCTCCCTGCAATCTGGAGTTTGATCCTCAGGGAATCTTCAGTGTTTCATCTAGTTACAGAAGAACACCAGGCACTGAGTCCCATACCTGCAGGGCCCAGGGCTTGGATTCTCGGCCTCAGGGCTGCCATCTTCCCATCTGAATGGAAGGTGTGGGGTATGAGCCAGCCCAGTTGATGACCCGCGCCAGGGTCAGTTCCTCTGTCAGCCACTTCTCACCTGTGAGCTCCATCAAGAGCAAGTTGCTTAAATTCTCAAAGTCTCCCTCTCCCCAATCTGTAAAATGGGGTCATGAGGCACACCTTAGCAGCAGGGCCTGTGAGGACCTGAGGAGTTGCCTGGCACACGGGCTTTGACCACAGGAGGCAGGATCAGAGTGTGACAGCTGAATGTGGCAAAATGAACCCGGGCCAGCAGTGGGCGACAAAGACAGAGATGCCCATTCTTCTGCCCACCACCGGCTCCTGCCTGGCCCAGAGAAGAGATGCCACTGGGATTTACAAAACTCCATCCTGTCAAACAGCCAGGAAACACTGGAAGGAATTAGACAGGCTGGGCTTGAAAGGGCCCTCCCCAGGGACCTCACTCCTTGTAAGTGAGAGGAGGTGGGATGGAAGGTGTGCAGGCAGGGACCCGTGGGTGACTAGGACGGGGTCGAGGACCAGAGGCAGCAGTGCTGTGAAAGCGCCGCTCACGATGGTGCTCAGTGAGGGCTCTTCCTTGGAGCTCTGTCTCGGAGGGGGTGATGGTGCACCCCATCTCAAGCTCAGAGAGAAGGTGCCCATACAAGGAGCTCCGAGTGTCTGCCCCGGAGGCTTCCCCAAATTGGCAGACACCTCTACAGACACAGACAGACAAATAGACAGAGATGGAGTGCCTCCCCTCCTCTGTGCCCAGAGGCATCTTGAGGAGGTGTGGCTGGAGTGGTCTGCTGAGGCTTGGTCACGGAGGCCTTGAATGCCAGGGCCAGGAGAGGCGGTAATACAGCTATTCGCTGCAGCTGGAAGCACAGTAAGCTCGTGCGGGCGTGGAGACGTGACTGTGTGCATGTGTTTATGCATGTGGAGGCTCCCCAAGGTGTGTGTGCGCGTGTGTGTGTGTGCGCATGTGTGTGTACGTGTGCGCATGTGTGTGTGCGTGTGTGTGCATGTGTACATGTGTGTGTGTGTGCGCGTGTGTGTGTGTGTGTGTGAATGCATGGTGGGTGGGTGGGTGCACTCCTTTCCTGCTGCCCTGGCCTCTCCAGGAAGCACACCTGCACTGCTGCGCTCCCAGGTGGGCACGCAGGTGTCCACCCAGCCACTGAGACACCCCAGCTGTCCGCCTGCCCACCATCTCAACCGCCTCTGCCAACGGGCCACGTGGGCAATGAACACATCAGGTCATTAAACAGCAGATCAATTCAACTTAACTTCTTGGAGGAAAGCAGCCGTGCCGGCTGAGGGATGGCAGGGCTGTGGGAAATGGAGGCTGCGGAGGCTGCATGGGGAGGGGATGGAGAGCTGGTGAGGCTGGGTGGGAGAGGGTGGCTGCCAGAGATGAAGGCTGTGGGGTGCACCCTGGGGAGAAGAGCAGAAGCTAAGGGGAGGGGAGGGGAGCTCTGACCGAGGTCACCAACCAAAGGGACCAAACCAGGACTGGGTGGTGGCAGACAGAAGGGACAGGGTGGAAAGGAGGCCCAAGGTGAGCTCAAGGAAGTGTTCGTGTCCTCCAGCTTCCTGGGGTCCTCTCCCAGTGGAGCAGGGCCAGTCATTGGGATGGAGATCTATCACCCAGCCTCCAGGACACCTCATGTCCTGGTCCCTTGACAGTGCTTAATTGGGCTCTGCCAAGGTCTGCCTCTTGAGAAATTTGTATGCAGGTCAGGAAGCAACAGTTAGAACTGGACATGGAACAACAGACTGGTTCCAAATAGGAAAAGGAGTTCGTCAAGGCTGTATATTGTCACCCTGTTTATTTAACTTATATGCAGAGTACATCATGAGAAACGCTGGACTGGAAGAAACACACAAACTGGAATCAAGATTGCCAGGAGAAATATCAATAACCTCAGATATGCAGATGACACCACCCTTATGGCAGAAAGTGAAGAGGAACTCAAAAGCCTCTTGATGAAAGTGAAAGTGGAGAGTGAAAATGTTGGCTTAAAGCTCAACATTCAGAAAACGAACATCATGGCATCTGGTCCCACCACTTCATGGGAAATAGATGGGTAAACAGTGGAAACAGTGTCAGACTTTATTTTTCTGGGCTCCAAAATCGCTGCAGATGGTGACTGCAGCCATGAAATTAAAAGACGCTTACTCCTTGGAAGGAAAGTTATGACCAACCTAGATAGCATGTTCAAAAGCAGAGACATTACTTTGCCAACAAAGGTTCGTCTAGTCAAGGCTATGGTTTTTCCTGTGGTCGTGTATGGATGTGAGAGTTGGACTGTGAAGAAGGCTGAGCACCGAAGAATTGATGCTTTTGAACTGTGGTGTTGGAGAGGACTCTTGAGAGTCCCTTGGACTGCAAGGAGATCCAACCAGTCCATTCTGAAGGAGATCAGCCCTGGGATTTCTTTGGAAGGAACGATGGTAAAGCTGAAACTCCAGTACTTTGGCCACCTCATGCGAAGAGTTGACTCATTGGAAAAGACTCTGATGCTGGGAGGGATTGGGGGCAGGAGGAGAAGGGGATGACAGAGAATGAGATGGCTGGATGGCAACATCGACTCGAAGGACATGAGTTTGAGTGAACTCTGGGAGTTGGTGAACTCTGGGAGCCCAGAAAAGTAAAGTCTGACACTGTTTCCACTGTTTACCCATCTATTTCCCATGAAGTGGTGGGACCAGATGCCATGGTGATGGACAGGGAAGCCTGGCGTGCTGTAATTCATGGGGTCGCAAAGAGTCGGACACGACTGAGCGACTGATCTGATCTGATCTGAAGGTGCCTAGGAGCTCGTTTGGACTCACCACAGCTTGTACAGCAGAGAACTGGCCCTGTGTGTGGAAGCCCCTGTCACTGGAAAGTCATTCATTCATTCATTAATTCAGTGATGTATGCTGAGCACACACTAAACCCCAGGCTTAGGGTTTGGCAAGACAGACATGGAGAGGAATAATTCACCATCTACCCTTGAGGGGGCAGAGTAGAGCGGGAGACAGTGGGTACATGGATCAGCATCCCACAGCTGCAAAGGAAACCGAAGGAGTCTGGCTCCAGGGGAGAGGCACAGAAGGCTTCCTAGAGGTGGTCACCCCCGAGCTAAGGCTGGAGAATAAGAGCGATTATCCAAGGACAGGAGTGGGCATGGGGGTCAGCAGGGGCACCTGGCAGATGAGAACCATCCCCCAACCCCGAGAGATAGCACCTTGTATATCTGTGCAGACGAGGGGCCAGGATCAGGGAGTGGGCTTGGGGCTGGGGCAGCTGGTGTGGCGGGAGAGGGTGGGCCTGGGGGCCCGCTAAGGAGCTTGGGCTGGTCCTGAGGACTGTAGGGAGCCAGAGATAGTTTTGAACAGGGCGGAGATGGGAAGACCCATGTGGAGGCTGGGTCCACAGACAATCTGAGTCCCTCCCCAATACCTGCCCCTTCCCCACATGGAGCAGATGAGTCATTAAGGCTTCACCAAGCCCCTTTCTCCTCCCTCACTGTGCTGCCATGTAGGACTGGGATAAGAAACTCAGAACCAGTCAGGAGAGGCCGGAAATGACAAGGGGAGTGTCTGGAGGCTCAGGGGAGGCTCCAGGCCCACTTGAGAGGGTGTTGGAGGTGAACGGTGGTGTTCAAAGACGTCAGGGGACAAACAAGAGAGGAGGCGCATGGTCAGCCTGATGGACCCAAGAGAGATAGGAGGCAGGCCGAATCCAGAACCTCCACTGAGACTTCCGTTTCAGCCTCCTCTCTTTTGTGAGAGGCAGCTGCCCCTGCGGCTCCTAGGAGTGGGGGGAGACTGAAAGCCCCACCCTGAATCAAAGCTCCCCCAGACCACCCCACCCCATCCCACTGGGTGGCTAAAAATAAAAGCAACGATAATTTCCCTAAATGAAACCTCCACTTAAACACTTAAAAAGCAATAAAAACTCAATTTTCTTTCTCTCAATTATTTTACTTATTCCATTTTCCAAAAGGTTCACCCTGTTATGAAGATGTATTTTTCCCCATCAGCGGCAGCGTTCTCCGCCATTACTCAAACTGACTCAGCCTCCCTCTGCCAGGAGGGTCGCCTGGTCTCCGCGGCAACGGGGTGCTGTGGCAGACAACGACTTCACCGCTGCTGCCTGGCCGGTGGGGAAACTGAGGGGGCAGTACCACCACCCTCCTCATGAACTCAGGTTTTGGTCTCCAGTCTCCTGGCTCTGACCCCCCCACCCCAGCGCTGGCCCCCGGCCACCTGCCTCCAAGCCTCCCCACCAGTCCACGTCCTCTGCCTCCCAACACCTCCATTCAGGCCCCTCTGAAAGGCGCCTGTGTGGAGGGTGATGGAGTCCCTCGACCCTCAGACAGCACGAGGCCTGGTTTAGAGGTGCAGGCCCAGTGCTTCATCACGAAGTCCTGACACTGGAACAATTAGGTTTCCGATGTCATTAGCGCTTTGTGATCAGCTCCATTTGTATCATGCCCGCCCTGTTGCCTCATCTCTGCTAATTGTTTTTACTCACTCCTTCCATTTTTAAACTGCTGTCTTGTTGGCTTTTAATTTTTAATTATTGCTGCCTCCCCTTCTTTCCTAATTGGCCCGGGACCCTGCAGAGGCTCCCTGGACTGTGGCTGCAGCTGGCTTCCTCAGAATTGCTGAGGCTGCCCTGCCACCTGGCCCAGTCGGTCCCCGGGGCTCACAGCCTTGCTCCAGGGGCCGACCCCACAGCTGTTTCCTGGTGCCGAGAGGGCATCTGGATCAGGGGCCATCTTCCAAACACACAGTGGGCACCACTGCACGGGCACCACTGCACGGGCTGTGAGTGCAGTCATCCTGTTGTTTAGTTGCTTAGTCCTGTCCAACGCTTTGGGACCCCAGGGACTGGAGCCCACCAGGCTCCTCTGTCTATGGGATTTCCCAAGCAAGAATACTGGAAGGAGTAGCCATTCCCTTCTCCAGGGGACCCAAGAATGGAACCTGCATTGCAGGCGGATTCTTGACTGCTGAGCCACCAGGGAACCCCACGTTGACCCTATGGGGATGTGAATGGCCAGACCTGCCTGAGAACTTACTTTTGTCCTATCGTGGGAGGGCTGCCTGTGGTTGGTACAGATACAACGACCTCCTCTCCCAGCTCCCAGCTCACCACCCACCCTGCTTTCCTCCTGGCCCTGGGCCTCTGAGATTCACTACAACAGGAACACCAGCCTCCTCTCCCACTGCCCAAGGCCCAGAGGTAACTCTCAGCTTCATCTCCGACCCACTGTTCACACATCCTCCTGCCTGGATGCCCTTCCCCCTCTTGGCTCTGCTGCATCCCACCCAGCGCTCTCTGACTGTCTGTTCACTGGTCTGTCCATTTGTTTATCCATCTGTCCATCGTCTACTATCTATCTACACATTCCCTCCACCTACCCATCTGTTTGCCTATTTACCAGTCTGTCAGTGGGTCTCCTAGTCTGATCTTTTGCCCCTCAGTCTGCCCAGGCCCCTCTTTGCATCTCCCTTGGCCTGGTTCCTTTCCCTGGGGTCTGCTCACCAGGCCTCTGGTTTTCCCTTCTCCATAAGCCATGAGTCCATGGCGGTCTCTCCTACATTTGACTTGGTCACAGACGAGCCCCAGCCAAGTTCCTGGGAAGCCTCAATATGGAGCCTGACCTTCCATTTCCCCAGCCTGGGTCACACATGCTCTTGCCTCCAGGCCTTTGCTCCCAGCAGGTATGCCTGCTGGAGATGTGCCCTCTCTTCCCCTTGACCCATCCAATGACCACAGATCCTCAACTTAGTCAGTAGAACTGTCCAAGGGCTGCCCCTCTCTCGCTGTGCATCTTGACAAGATCCTTCCCTTCTCTGAGCTCCCACTTTGCTCATCTATGAAATGGGAATAGACCAGTTTTGGTATGGCCCCTCACAGAGTTGCTGCGAGGCTCACTGGAGTTGTGGGTGGACACGTAACCACATAACCAGCGGGCAAGGAGGCCAGACGCTGTTTTCCCCCATCCCTCCTAGGCCCACTTTCCCCTCTCTGAGCCCCTCTGCCCTCCCAGTGAGGTCATTACTGGGTTTCAGCAGCTGAGTGTCCTCAAACCCTTTGATCCTCAGCGCACCCTATGATGTAGGGACCATCGGCAACCCCAGAGAGGGAAGAGATGTACCCAAGATCTCACAGATAATAAGGGCAGAGTATAATTTGAACCCAGGGCTTAGCAGCTCCTTTTGGGGTGAGTTACTAGGTGCTGGTGAGCTTGGTGCTCCTGAGGGTTGAGATGGGCAGCACCAGCCTTTGTCGGTGGTTTTAGCTCAAATGGAGGTTGGACCCATGTTTCAGATGGAGACAATGAGGCCCAGAAAAGGAAGACATCGCCAAGGTCACCTGTGAATCCTGATCTCTCAGGGGCTCTGTCTGCCAGGCTCCTCAGCTCCCTGGTGGTAGGAATATGGGCCCCCACAGGGGGAGTGCTTGCACCGCCAGTCTTAGGGAATGTGTGAATCAAGCTGTGGTCCTTCCTCCCTACCCTGGTCTGCTTACCGCTTCAGTGGTGTGAGGGGGAGGGCAGTGACGGGATGGAAAGGAACCACTCCTGTCTTGCTCTCTGTCCCCGCTGCCAAGCCCCCAGTTCTGGGCCTGGCTCAGAACAGATGCTCTGTCTGAGTGCGTGAAGGGAAGAAGGAATGAACAGCCCACCCTCACTTGGCCACTACTGAATTCAGCCCCAGGCACTAATGGGCCCTTGATCCAGAAGCACCTGGACTTCAAAGGAGATTCCAGAGGAGGTGAGGCACTGCTGATGGAATTGCATCAGAAACGAGTTGGAAGGCGAACTGAACCGGCTGCCTTCCCGATAACTCCTCGTTACCAGTCCTCACAGCAGCCTCGGAGACTCCTGATCCACTCTGTGGGCCTGATGTGCGCCGGCAACGCAGCCGGGCGTCCCGGACTTGGTACCCTGCGGGCAGGACTCAGCGGTGCGGGGGCAGCCGGGTCGCGGGCGGAGGGCAGCGCCACCTGCACCGACGCACATGCGCGGAGCTGCAGCCTGGCCCCGCCGCCGCCGCCGCCGCCGCCGCCCGCGCCCCGAACGCGCGAGAAAAGCAAACAAAGACGTATTGGTTTCTGCTCTATTAGAGGCGCAGGAGGGGGGAAATCAATGTTTAGTAAATGGGAAAAGAGAAAATCGTTCAGGAAAGACAGTCTATTTCCAAGCCGGAGAGGGGTTCGTAAACAGCACAGGCCATTGCGGAGGAAGCACCGCGGGCCATAAAACTCCCCCGAGCCGAGAAATGTTCGCTCAGCGAGTCCCACAGCCTGCGCCGCCCGCCGGAGCGAGCCGGGCCCTGACAGCCCGGGCCAAGGCCGGGCTCCTCACCCAGGCTTAGGGTGCAGAAAGGTCTTGGCATCATCCTTTTAAAGCCACATCCAGGCACCTCACGTTGGCCAGGCTGCTGAACTTAAATTCCTTCCATGCCCCTCGTCCCACCGCGGTTGTCTGGGTTGCATCGGAGCCCGTTTCTTGGGCTGTAGGGGCTTGCATGGTGGGCCCGCCTCACCCCATCCCACCTCGTGGCTCTGGACACCCTGGGAATTGGACTGCCTGGGAATTGGCTGCTCCAGGGAGGCTCAGGGCTGACTTCCTGGAGGAAGCCAACTGGGCTTTGAGACTTGTAGGGAACTTCTCCAGGTTAGGAAGACAAGGAATGGGAATTTGGGGTGGGGAATAGCTTAGGCAAAGGTCAGGGGTACCTGGGAAATAGGCTCTAAGGGAGTGGATGCAAGCAGAGAAGGGGAACTTTTGTTTCAGAGGGGGAGGCTGAGAGAAGAGAGGCTGGGGATGAAAGTAAGGGCTAGTATCCAGGTAGTGAGGCGGAGGCGGGGGGGCGGGGCTCAGCCAACCCTCTGGTCAGGCTTTACTGGCTCCAAAAGGGAAAGGAAAAAAAAAATGCAGAATCAGAGAGGGACTGTCTGAACCGATGGGAGGCTAGAGACAGGAGGCTGAAGTCGGAGTCCCTGCTTTGGCCCCACCTGGGCTACTTACTGGACTGCTGGAAGTCTCTGGATGGCTGGGACCCTGCTCCACCCCTCTATCCCACCAGGCCCCTCCTGGTGGTTCCAGAGAATGAGGCTCGTGGGATGGAGCCATTGTCTTCTCCATTCATCAAGACCTGGTGGGCCGCGCCGGGAAGTATTGAATTTTAGCTTAAGATGGATGGCAGGACTGGAGTCTCCTTTACAAATGAATTATATTCTGTTTACCATTGGTGTCTGTGCGTGTGTGTGAGCATGTGCAAGTACTAGACAGTGATGTGGGTTTGAGGGGCACACTCCTATGGGAGGGCATGCGTGTTTAGGAGCCTGTGCATGGACAGGAAGTGGTGGCTGGGGTGCAGGCAACTCTTGCAAGGAGTTTGCTAGAGAAGAAAAAGATCCTCAAGGGTGGGGCTGGGGAGGGTGAGCAGGGAAGGGTAGTTTTGTTATTATCTTGGCTGTTATCAGTTTGGGATTCCCTGGTGGCTCAGCAGTAAAGAATCTACCTGCCAATGCAGGAGACCTGGGTTCAATCCCTGGGTTGGGAAGATCCCCTGGAGAAGGAAATGGCAACCCACTCCAGTATTCTTGCCTGGGAAATCCCATGGACAGAGGAGCCTGGTGGGCTACAGTCTGTGGAGTCTCAAAGAGTTGGACACGACTGAGCACCCACATACAAGACCCTGTTCTCTGTGCTAAGTCCCTTCCAGGTGAGTCTTTCAGCTTCATAAGATCATGTGAGGTTGTGAGGTCAGCTCTGCTCTCATCCCTATTTGCTGCAGAAATGGAGGTTCAGAGAGGTGAGGTGACCCGCCTGAGGTCACGAGCGTGGTCCTGGACTGGGACACTAGAGCCTGGCTGGGACCTGAGACAATTTGCCTGGTGGAGAGGTGGCTCTGAGAGGAAAACGGGGATAGAGAGGAGAGTGGGGAAGGCAGGGGGCCTGGAGAACCCCAGGCAGAGCACTGAGATCTTCATTGCTCTGGGCAGGAGGCAGAATGTCCCCAGGTGAATGGCCCAGCAGAGACGCCTCTCTTCAAAGCTTAGGGGAGACCAGCTGGACCCCTAACTCCTCCCTGGGACTTTGCAACCCCACCTCCCGCCCAGGACGTTTGCTTCCATTGGACCCCTCTGGGCCTCTGCTTCCCCATCTGAACAATAAGGCATCTGAACTGAGTTGGGGGAGTGGAGGACTTCTGGGCTTCTCTGAGCTCTGACCTTCTGGAGCTCTGTGTTATGTATATGCTCAAGCAAGTGGGCACATGTTTCTGTGGTGGAGTGTGTGCATGCCCAAGGGGAGCACAAATGCAAAATGGGGTCCAGGGGAATCTGGGCATGCATTTGTGTGGATCCCAGTCCACGGGGTTGGAGGAGTGCATTCATATGGGTGAGGGGTCATGCCAGGGGTCTGCTAGGACAGCTCATTCCAGGGTGAGAAGGGTAAGTGAGTGTGGGCATGAGCGGCAAATCAAGGTAGGCCAGGCCTGTACCTGGGTCCAGGGCGGGGGTGGGGCAAGGATAGGGTTTGGGTGCAGGGAGAGGAAGCCGAGGGGCAACCCTTGGATCTCAGGACTTGAATTTCCACCCCTCATAGCCCATTCCTGTCCCTGCACCCACTCTGGCCCCACTGCTCAGGGCAAGCACAAAGAAAACAATTTTGCTCCAGCTAAGGCCAGCAGGAGATGGAGACTGTGATAAGGGAGCTTCAAGGTGAAATCAGCCAGCATAGCCCCTGGCTGGTTTGGGGGTGGGGGGCAGATTTCAAGGCAGGAGGGCTTAAAAGAAGGAACTCCAAGAGGCTCTGGGATGGGGAACCCTGAGGGAGGAGGGATGGGAGAAGGGCCACCCTGGGGGCCCAGCTGCAGAGAGGGGAGGGAGAGTTCAAGGACACCAGAGGTGGGGGGACTTGTTGAGGAGGATGTGGGCCCTGAGGAGGGGTCCCCCGAGGATTCACCTCCCCAACACCCCCTGAGTCATGGAGTTGTCATCCAGTGTGAGCTTCCAAGGTGGGTGGGACATGGGCTGCAGGCTTGAGGAGCCCAGGTGGCAAGAGGAGGCCCGGGGTAGGCTTTGGCCTTGGATGTTAATGGAGAGGCAGATATGGCCAGCCTCAGGTCTACTGAGCAGGAAGATGGGTAGGGGGTTCTGGGCACCAGAGGCTGCACCCTCCCCACTGAGGAAGGCAGGCATCTTACACCCCAGACACCTGGTGTCAGGTGAGTACCTTTTCAGAGAAGGTGTTCCCACTTTCTGATAGGGAGCAGGTGTCAGATGCAGGCCATGCCAGGACCTGTCCAACCAACCTGCTTCAGTGCCCCCTCCTGCCACACTTGGAAGTCAAGAAGGACTGGGCAGTGAACTAGAGAAGTGGGAGAAGATAGATGGCGGTGAGGGGGGGGTGGGGGGCGGCAGGGAGCGGGCTGCAGGTGAGGGAAGCAGGGAGGTCCAGGCAGGTGATGAGATGTCTCACCTCCAGGAACCTCTCCCTCACCTCTGGCAGGGGCAGATCAGGTCTTGTCCAGCTAACCAGCCCTTGTTGTTCCCAGTTCTTCTGTTCCTCATGGTATGCACCCTACAGATTTCCCAACTGTGACCCCGTTTAGAATAGGAAAGGGAGCCTGGCAGGGCTAGCTGAGGTCTCCCTCTTCCCAAGGCTGTGATGGGTGAGTGAAGAACCCAGAGGCAGTTGCTGAAAGTGGGTTGTCCTTTTGGTGAATTTTGCTCTTTGAAGAAACAAATGAGTCCCCCAACCTGCGGTCTAGGAGCCTCTCGAAAAATAGCTGCAGCCTCAGAATTGTTCTGATTTCTTCTGTTTATTTATTTGATTGCAACGGGTCTGAGTTGCGGCACCCAGGATCTTTATCATGTCATGAGGAATCTTTCACTGTGGTGCACGCGCACCCTAGTTCTGGCGCATGGGCTCAGTAGTTGTGGTGTGTGGGCTGAGTTGTGCCATTTGGCATGTGGGATCTTAGTTCCCCAAGCAAGGATCGAACCTGCAACCCTGGCATTGCAAGGTGGATTCTTAACCACTGGACCACCAGGGAAGTCCCAGAATTGCTGATTTTTTTAAGGGGGCCCCTTGGAGATCTAGGCAATCTGTGATGAGGGGCAGAAGGGAAGACTTTCTGCCACTCCTGCCCTTATCACCCCATGTTTCCAGGGGCTCCCGTCTGTCCCCTTGGGCCTGACACCTTATGTCCTCCCTGCCTCTTCTTTAAGGTTCTATGGGTCTGGGATCTCTATCAGACCCCAATAGGAAGTCCTGCCTGCTGCAGAAATGTTATGTGGACACAGTCAATCAGCCAGGTAGTCAAGGCCTCTGTCCATCCTTCAGTTTATCTTTCAACCATTTCTGCCCTAACTGAGGTGGCCTTGGGAAATCTCCCCGCCTTTCTCAGAGGGAGAAGGTAATGGGGGACCAGTAGAGGTGTGTTTGTGGGAGGATGAGGGGGAGGAACTGGATGGGTAGGGGCAAGCCAGGCTCTAATGTAGGCCACCCTACAGTCCTCAGAGCCAGGCAGAGAGGGGGGCCTGGGATTCTCCTCGTGCTGGGAGGGAAGGATTGCTTAGTAGATGGGCTTCAGCACCTGGGAGAATCCCTCCTGGCTGACCAGGCCCCAGCCTGAGCCCAGATGCCCCTGGGCCTGTGGATCAGTGCCTGGGGTCCCTCCTGGTGAGTCTCATGGGTCGGTTGTCTCTCCAGTGAGTGCCGTCACATGTTGCCTTTGTCTCCTCCACATTGGCCTGTACAATCAGGCCAGGATACCAGGACCAGCATGTTGGTTTGACCAGTCGAACCATGGTCTCCCAGGACAGTTCTCTCATCCTAGGGACCATCTTCCCACTCTCTCCTTCCTCTCAAAGTTTTAATTTAACCAAGCATCCTTTCTTCTCCCTGAAAAGTCAATATTTTCTGTCTTTTGACACTTATTTTATTTTTACATGCGGCCTCCCAAAGGCTGTAATTTACGGCTAATACCATGCAATCAAAGACAATGGCTGGGTGCCTGTGAGCGGGAGCAGGCAGGCTCCCTGCCAGGTGCCCCCGGCCCCCCACCCCCACCCACTCACTGGGGTGCCCCTGGCTGTGGTGCGAGATCCACGGGGAGCCTGGGAGAGACGTGAGCCAGGAGCTCAGTCATTATTTGGAGGAAACTCAGGATGGCTACCCAGCTGGAGGTGGGAGGGACTGGAGTAGGCCAGGGGTTGTAGGGGCTTCTGAGGGGGAGGGCCAGCCTGAGTGACGGCGCTTCCTGCTGCTGGCCCCACCTTGGCTGTAGAGCGCCCCCCAGCTGAGGTGCCAGGCGGTGCCTCTCTCAGCTCTTACCTCCTTGCTCCTCTCCCCCTCCCCCTGCCCGCCTCGCCCTCCTTCCACCCCGCCTCCTCTGTGCTGTGCCCGCGTGGCTCCCGCACAGTAATCTACAGCGCTGTTACTCTGTGTCTGTGATTTAAATCCTCTGATGGAGCTGGTGACAGCTTAAATGGCTGCCATCCCCTCCCGTACCCGCCGGGCCCTGACGAAGCCCCATGGGGGGTGGGGGGTGGTCTGTCGAGGTGGAATTTAGATAGTATTTTCCAAGCTCTGGGGTGGCCAGGCTGCTGTTCCTTGGCCCTCTGGCGGGGAGGGAGCCAAGTGTGCCCTCTCCTTCCCCTCACTGGTGATCAAGGAAGGAAGATAAAACCCTCCATAAATTCCTGGGAAATGGAGTGTCTGGAGCACACTCATTTCCACCTGCCTGCAGGTGAGAGGTGCAGGGAGGGGGGCAGGGTGCCTGGCCCTCAGCATTGTTTCTCTGTGGCCTGGAACAGCAGGGAGAAGGACAGGCCTGGACCCTAACCATGTGCAGCCGATCCAGCCCCAAGCCCATAGGTCACCCCCAATTATGCTGATGCTCAAACCCCAGCTCAGCGCCCAGGTCCTTCTTCCTATCCTGGAGTCCTCCCTTCCATCGGACATTTGATCCCCAGTTCCATCTCTTCAGCTAATGGACGGGGGACACGATACAGATGGGGAAAGCTGAAGTACCCAGAGGCCGAGCTAGCCAAGGCCACCAAGGAGTTGGGAGCAGTGCAGGTCCTAGGCCAGCACCTACCTCGTCCCGGGTTTCCTGAGAGTGGGGCTGGCCTCCCTGCCTGGCACTGTCCTTGGCTGCAGATCCAGAGCAGGACACTGGGGTGAGGCAGTCACAGAGCTGACAAGTCTTGCTGCTGGACAAGGTCTCTCAGCACTGAATCAGGAGAGCCTAAGAGGGTCCAGCATTGTCTGGTCCTCTTGTTCTGGGGTCCCAGATCCTCCCAGTGATGCCCCAGAAAGAATGGCCAGCCAGGTGCAGCAAGGTCAAAGGCTGATTCAGGGTGGGCCGCGCATGGAGCGAGAGAGGGCACAAGGTCTCAGCTCTGTGGCTGGGTGTCAGGGACAGGACTTGGCCCTTCTGGGGCCCTTGCCTAGTGTGGCAGGGCAGGTGAGGCCCCCTATTCAGAGACTATGTGATGAGACAGAGCAACCTGGGAGCTGTAGGATCACCCAGAGGTCCTATTCAGATTTGGGGAAGGTCACTAAAGCTTTCAAACTGTGGTGCTGGAGAAGACTCTTGAGAGTCCCTTGGACTGCAAGGAGATCCAACCAGTCCATCCTAAAGGAAATCAGTCCTGAATATTCATTGGAAGGACTGATGCTGAAGCTGAAACTCCAATACTTTGGCCACCTCATGTGAAGAGCTAACTCATTGGAAAAGACCCTGATGCTGGGAAAGATTGAAGGCAGGAGGAGAAGGGGAGGACAGAGGATGAGATGGTTGGACGGCATCACCGACTCGATGCACATGAGTTTGAGCAAGCTCTGGGAGTTGGTGATGGACAGGAAAGCCTGGCATGATGCAGTCCATGGGGTTGCAAAGAGTCAGACAAGTCTGAGTGACTGAACAACAACAACATTAAAGCAGAGGCCTGGTGGAAGGGACGGTCAGGATGGGGAACACATGTACACCCATGGCTGGTTCATGTGAATATATGGCAAAAACCACCACAATATTGTAAAGTAATTAGCTTCCAATTAAAATTAAAAAAAAAAAAAAAAGCAGGGGCCTGAAGGAAGGGTGACTGGGATTCTCCAAAAGTTAGACCCACGGGAGGGGGTACAGTCAGGGAAGACTACATGATGATGTAGCCCCTGAGGGAGGAGAAGCCAGGACTCGGGCAGAGGGCTGGCTGGACTGAGTTCCAGACCAGGAGGGACAGACAAGATCTTGTGACCTCCCTTGTCCCGAGTGAGGACACAGGCAGCCGAATTCCCTTTTTCCCGGAGTGGACACTGAGGCACAGCAGGGTTAACTAACTCATCCAGGGTCAGGAGTTTGCCTGCAGCTGAGCCGTGACTTGAGCCCGGATTCTGTGGCCACCCCTCAGCTCCCACCCCAGCCAGGACTCAGGCTAAGCTGGGCTTGTAGCTCGCCAGCCTCCTAAACCCCTGCAAATCCCTCCTGGGAGCAGGAAGTGTCAGAGGAGTAATTAAATGATTGAGTGAGCAGGGGCAGCGACTGGAACAAGCACTCGGCCACACCAGGTGTCCTTCCAAACAGCCACATGTCCCCGGTTGGGGGCTCTGTGGGTCTGAGCTGGTAGGGGAGCCTGTCTCCCTGCCCAGGAGTGGGAGCCAAGTGGACTTTCAGCTCTCCATGTGGGACCACCTGAAAGTGGGCTCAGCCAAATTATTCCCAGAGGAACCCTTTACTGACACTGCTTTGTCCAGTGGAGCTCAGTCTGGACGGCTGGATGGGTATACAATGGGATTGCTGGGCTCGGGGCAGAGGCTGACTTCTCTGTTTTACCCTGAACAGGCCCCTTGGATAGAGCCGGGTTTAAGAATGAGTCAGTCTTGGGGTCTCTTCCTGCTTGCAGACCACTCCGCCACCCAGATCCACAGCCCTGACTCAGCTGCTTAGCCTGGCTGCTTGCACCTCCCACCCCAACCACCTTAATGACTTTTTAATAAATTGAAAATTGTTTCAATGCCAAATGTGATCCTGGGACATTGTTTGTGACTGTATTGAGCTTAAGTCAAATGCTTTGCGTCCCCAAATCCGACTGATTAATAATTACAAGGAGCAAGTCTGTCTTTACTGTAATGTGTTTAGGAAAACTGATGGATTTAATTTTTTTATCGGCCAAAGTAAGAAAATGTAATCTTTCTGAAAGTATCTAATACAACAATGCACCATAATTAGTTTCTCTGGAAACAGGCATAATGGAATAGAATAATAAATCACTTCTCCTTTCGTCCCTTCCCTCTGATGGAGAGAGATTTCCCCTCCGTGGGGCTGGGAATAGGACACGGAACAGAACTGGGGGGACTGACAAGTCCATGACAGCCCTGGTTCCTCTCCACTGAGTCAGGGGGTCATGGACCTGCTCCACCTTCTAGGGGGCTGGGAGTGCAGATTCTCCATTCCACGGTCCAGCATCTCTCACGAGCTGGGACCCAGGTTCCAGAGAGGTGGTTGCTGCCCCTCCTTCACCCCCGCAGAAAGACCCAAACCCACTGCCTCAAACACTGCCCTGCATGGGTAGTCAAGGCATTGGCAGAGTGCTGAAGATCCCAAGAGGCAGGATGGGCAGGCAGAGGAGGGCTCTTAATTTATGGCTGGAGTTACTCACAGTTACTGGGGCTTCCTGGGTGGCGCTAGTGATAAAGAACCCACCTGCCAATACAGGAGATGTAAGAGATGGGGGTTCGATCCCTGGGTCGGGAAGATCCCCTGGATGAGGGCATGGCTCATCCAGTATTCTTGCCTGGAGAATCCCATGGACAGAGGACCCTGGTGGGCTATGGTCCATAGGGTCGCAAAGACTGGGACACGACCGAAGCGACTTAGCCCGCGTGCATGGTGACTACCTTCCCTGATGGGTCCCCTGCCCCAAGCTTGGGCTGATCACAGAGAGAGACACCAGAAGGAGGGGAGTGGGTAAGAGGGTGGAGTCAGTCAATCCACTTAGAGCTGCCTCGTCACCCAGTCTGGTGGGGACTGGCCTGCCTCGCACCTCCTCAGACAGAGCTCTGTCCCCCTGCAGTGCAGGTTCTGGGTCCTGCCCCAACTCCTGGGAAGCCCTGCCTGGCAACCTCCACAGTCCTCACATCCTGCACCCCCAACCTAGGCCGACACCCTGGACATGGACTGTCCTCATTAGAAGCTCCCCCAGACCCCGAGTGTTCTCTGCTCAGCTGTGGCTCCTGCCCTAGGCTTACAATCAGTAATGACAGGATAATTGTTTGTTTTATTGATCATGACCAGCCTTCTGTAGCCCAGTGATGGATGATGTGGGAAGAGCCATATTTGCCCTGATACCAGCACCCCAGCGCCGGGAGAACTGGGTGTGGCCTTGCCTAGACATAGACTCTACCTGTCCCATCTCTTCACTGCGCCCTCCTCCAGCCCTGGCCCGTGGGAACAGGGAAAGATAAACACTAAACTGGGAATCTGGAGCCCTGGGGCTGAATCCCAGTATTCTAGACCCGATATCCAGAGTCCCCAAGTAGCTGCCTCCCCTGAGCCTCCCCTCTTGCAGCCCAACCCCTGGCAGGCCAGGCTGGAAGGGCACATGTTTGGAGAACCAGAGTGTGACTAGGATGATCCCTTATAGATGCCTGCACAGAGCTTTAGCTGACCTAGGGAGGACATGCAGCAGCAAAAAGAAATAAATCTCCATTATTTTAAGCCACTAAAGACTTTAGGGCTGCTGTTGTTGAAGCTGGACTTGACTCATCCTGACTGACATGGGGAGAAAGTATATGTTCTGTGAGCAGGTGGTACCAAGACAAGGGAGGAAGAGGGTGGCGGCGACGGTATGCCAGGAGGCCAGATTCTCACCCTGATGTAACTATCCTTGCCCTTCCCCTCTCTGCGGCTCGGTCTTCCTGCCAGCAAGCCACAGGTGTATGTTTTGGAACTGTGGAGAATGGGATAAGGAGACCATGTGAAAGCACCTTGAGTCAGGAAGAGTAAGCACAGTTGAGCGTGAATGGAGATGGTGACAGTGCGTCCGTAGGCAGGTGATGATGCTACTATGGGAGTGACAGTGATGGTGAACCATGATGGTGCCGGCGAGGCAGGGACGGTGGCAGTGTTTGCAATGCCAGTGCGGGTGCTGACAGCCATTGAGACCACTCGTGTCAGCCTGGTCCGGGCGCTGACTTCCACCAGGGTATAGGTACGGCAGCAATCACAGCAGACCCAGATGGGAAGTCTCAGACAGTGATTAATTACCTCCGCTGGGGCTGGCTAATTGTCCAGCGATCTCTGCCCATCAAATGCCCTGCCTGCCTGACCCGGGCTTGCCTTCCAGAGCAGGACTGCGTGGTGTCAGGGCAGAGGTTTCTCAGATATGCCAGTCCCGAAGGCTTCTTCATTTGCCTTTGCTGAGCACTCCCCCAGTGGGCACCACACAGGCTCCTCGTGGGAAGCTGGGTGCTGGGCTGGGCAGCTGTACAAAGCATCAGATGGTGTTTTCCTGACTTTTGATGAGCACAATATGGAGTTGCCATGTGTCAATGATATGCTTAAGGTGCAGGGCTGGTGAGGGCAGCTCTTAGGGTATTGGCTAACAGTCTACTCTTGGGGTCCTGGCTCCATCAGCAAACCTCTGTGCCCCTTCCATGCAGGGTCTTCTCCTGGCCACTAGGGGCACCACGGACTCAGTGATGACTCATCTTGCCCTCTGGAGGGTCCCAGTCTTGTGGAAAAGGCAGTTCTGGACCTAGACCGAGCTTAATGAGTTTGGCTTGGACACCTGCGCAAGGGCTAGGGCAGAGCAGCTCTCCTGGTACCACTGGGCAAACCAAAACGGCTGAGGGACCCCCAGGTCACACAGGGACTTGAAGGTGAGCTGGGCTAGAATCACCTTCTCACCTCCAGGTCAGGGGTCCTCCCACCACACCCCAGCTCCTCATTCTGAGCTCTATTTTTGCTGGGAGGCACAGATGAAGATTTAAAAAAAAAAATTCCTCCGTTTTGTTTTTTGCTGAATAGGCATTTCTGTCATCCCACTCTGAGGGGCTTGGCTTGTTTGCTACGAGGGGGGAAAATGCCTCCATTTAAAAGCAGAACTAAAAGAAAAACATCCACAGGCCCCATTTCACTGCAGCAGACATGATGAGCACACCATGGTCGTTAACATGATAAAAGTCACTTTGTCTGGGTGTAAAATTCATTTTTTCCCATTTAGCACATGGTGCATTTGCATCACGCTGCAGTTCCTGGGTTGTGGTCTCCCCCCAAGGATGCCCCCAAATTGTTCCTATTACCCAGGCAGTGACCTGAGACCTGGGCCTGGTGAGGCCGGGGCCAAAGTACTGGGAGAGGCCCATGGTGTGCGTGTTCCCTTGGGCACGAGGCTTCTCCTTGAAACCCCACACTCTGGTCAGGCTTGGAGGGGACATGGCAGGAGGGATGAGTGGGCACCTGGGACCTCTTGGCCCAGTCTTCACCCCGACTCTGCCCAGCAGCTTGCTCCAGTGTCCCATTCACCACTGTCCCCCTCCGCCCCCGTCTCAGGAGTCCTGCTTCAGAGACAGGGTCTCACTGAGCTCCTGACTCTCAGAGAGGGGAGGGTATTGCTTGTGGACACCTGAGCAATCGAGGCGGGGTCCATTCCATCCCATCAGACCAGGACTGAGGGTTCAAATCCCCACCACCAGCTGTGTCAGGGCCCACAAAGGTCAAACGTCAGGGCTGAGGCAGACAGCCTGGGTCCTGCCTCCCATCCTTAGAACATAGTCTTGAATCTTTCTCTCATTGGACTCAGTTTCCCCAGCCATACAGTGACAAGCTCCATGGGCCAAACTCTGAGGTCCCTTCCAACTCTAACCTTCCCTGGAGGATGTTCAGACATGACCTGCTGTTCACCCTGAACCTTGAGGGGGACCTGGTACTATGGGGATCACTGCTGTGGATTAAGGGTCAAGCAGACAGTGGGGGCAGGGACATAGAGCCCTCTGCCACTCTGCCCAGGAGGCCAAAGAGGACCAGGGCCCCTACCCCTCGATCCTCCCCACAGAGGCTAAGCCGGCTCCAGGAAAGGGGCGGCATCAAGCTCTGCCCAGATGGGGCTGACTACCCATGTGGGAGCTGTGGATACACTATAACCCCAGAGCTTAGGGAGAGCGAGCTGAGAACCCCTTTCTACAGGGTTCTGCCAACAGACATGGAGAGAAGGAGAAAGGACCCCCATAACTCTGCCCACAGCTCTAGGGGCTTAGACTCTGTTACTGATAAAGCTGCCAGCTGGAGTGGGCAAAGAAATAGAAGATTCCTTCTGGAGAGAAGGAAAGTGGCAGGCTGTGGGTGAGATGGAGGAAGGTCAAAAGAGGGGGATGGCAACTGGCCCCAGCGGAAGGAGAAGTGGGGAACCCTTTGATAAAATGCTTACCTGGCCCTGAGGGGCTTGGGCAGAGTGGACTCAGAAAATGCACAGTAACTGGAACCCGGGTTGCCTGGTAACCTTGCCCTGTCACCTTGACTGGGGACACGGAGAGGCTGGGAAGACCTTAGCAGTGGGTGGGAGTCTTGTCACTGTAGGGGGCATGTCCAAGTCAAGGGGCAACAGTGAGGGGCCGGCAGCCCTTTAGAGGTGATGTCCCACACAGGCTTTCCCCCGGAAGGCAGGACTCTAGCAAGGCCATGGTCAAACCGAGACACAGATCTAAGCTACCCATCTCCTCTAGCCTGGAACAGGGGATGCCGGGTTCCCCCATCTCACAGCTTACATCCCGCTGCCGGAAGAGGGGTCTGTGACTGCCAGCCAGAGCAGAGTTCTCAGGGACTCCGGGGCGTCTGGGGAGGCGGGAGAGGCCCCCCTGCTTGGTGAGAGGGTGCGGGAAGGCGCAGTGCGCATGGCAGGCGGGGCCCAGCAACAGCTGTTCACTTACTGAAGCTATTTTATAATATTGCCAGAGCTTTTAAAATAATCCCATTTCTGCAGAATATTCCTAGCTAATTGGAGCTGTCTCTTTCTTATTAAACAGAAAGGTTATAAAAATGTGTGTTGAGGGTTTAAGAGCAATACCTCTCGGCTGCTCTGATTGTTATGACAAGGATAACGTACTGGGAGCCGGTGGCTGGCAGGCTGGGTGGAGCAGGCTCTGGTGTCTGGGCTGGGGCGGAGCAGGGGCCGCCACCCGGGGAAGAGCCAGGCTGGCTCCCCCCACCGCACCTTGCTCAGCACCGGCTTGAGGAACGGCAGCCTTCCCTGGAACAATTGCTCTCTAAACACTTAGGCTGCTTGTGACAGGACTGTCCATCACCCAGCCTCTGACTGGGGCAATTCGCATAATTACTGAGAGGCAGAGGAGAAGGGGGAAAGTGATTCCAATTAGCCGAGCCAGGAGGCAGAGGAGTTAGCTAAGACCTCAGCGCTTCAGGACCATGAATAAATAGCCCCCAAGCGATGATGGGGAAGTGCAACTGAGGCCAAGGGTACTAAGTGGTGCCCATTCTGCGGATGAGAGCCTGAGGCTGTGAAAGGGCTTCCCAAGGTCGTCCAAGGAGGGTAGAAATGAGTCCAGACCCTGTTTGGAGCTGAGGCCTTGTGCCCTGCTCCTGTCCCTCCTTATGCTGACCTTTGGCATGGGGTGTGCACCCCAACTCTGTACTGGGAACCTCTGGGGCCCCCCACCCTGCTATCCTCCATCAGAGCAGTCCCACTTCAATCTGTCAGAAATTGGGGATCTGATCAAATTTATGTTAAAGTGAATTCCTTTTGATTAAAAAGATAGTTAGAAATCCAGTGTCCTGGAAGAGGCTCCCAAAACTTCAGTGGACCACCTCCCAGGTGCTTGGCGGCTGCCTGCATCTGAATCATTTAATGGGCAAATCAGTTTTTGTCCTTGGGATCCTTCCTGGGACCTCTCCAATGAAAGACAAGCTTCTAGCTGACCCAGGCCACCCCCTCCTGTCCCTAACTGTCACATTCTCCACAGCCACCGAGTTCTCCTGGTGCACCTCTGCCTGTTGTCCCAGTCTCCACCGACCCATCACTCTGCGGCGTGTTTTGGTCCGAGTCCTGCCCCCCAGCTTGGTGTGTGCTGGGCCTGGTCTCAGGCTCCTCTGGGTGGAGAATGTAGAGGCGGGGCACTACTGCTCCCCTTCTTTCTGTGGACCTGGAGGGCACCATGCAAGGAACCCTTCTGTGCACGCTTCTGACTCAGCATCAAAGCATCAACGCCCCCACCCCAGCAGCTCTGAGAGGAAGTTGAGGGGACTTATTGAGCCCATTTTACTTTCAAGGAGACTGAGGTGCAGTGATGGTGGGTAATGAACTCAAGGTCACCCAGGCCCAGTGGATGTCCGCTGCCTCCCGCCATGAATCAGGCCAAGGCTCGGATGACTGTCCTTTCCACCCTGTGCGCATGGGACGTTTCTCCCATGATTTGCGGCTGCTGCCTGTATCCAGCCCTGCCCCCCGCCTCCCGGCTTCCCGGCCTTCCTGCTCCAGTGCAATGGGCTCTTCCATCACAGAGAGGCCTCACTGCTCGAAACAGAGCAGACTTTAAACGCATCGTTGGCTTTCCCCAGAGCAGATTCTACCTTCGAACCTTTACTAGTTCTCCAATATTGCCTTCACTCGGAACGTCCTCTCCTTTATCTCTAGGGAGCTTTCCCATATTCCCGCAGCAGAAAGCAGTTCTTGACCCGTGCATTCAACAGTTCATCTCTGTGGGGCCTGGGGACCCCTGTAGGGAAAACCGGACAGCATGAGGCAGGGCTGCGTGAGTGCTCTGTTGCTCAGACTCTTGTGACCCCGCGGACTGTATGTAGCCCATCAGGTTCCTCTGTCCATGGGATTTCCCAGACAAGAATAGTGGAGGGGTTTCATTCCCAGTCCAGAGGATCTTCCCGACCCAGGAATCAAACCACATCTCTTGTGTCTCCTGCATTGGCACGCAGATTCTTTACTACTGAGTCACCTGGGAAGCCCTCATGAGGCAGGGGGCCCGCCTGATCCACAGGATCCGAGGTCTGCTCATGGGCTGTGTGGGAACAGATCCCCAAGTGTTTTCTGCTAAGCTCTGCCTGGAGATACCTTGGGCAGGGCTGGCAGAGCAAAGAGATTCAGTACAAGCAAAAGAGAGGAGGCCTTTTAGATGGTGATCAAACCCAAAGACTGCACTGTCACCCTGGGAGTGGGCGGGAAGTGCTTCTTTGCATGCCTTGTGCATAGCTTTGCGTACTGAGATAAGATGGACTTATTAAAAAAGCTTTTTTTAAAGATTACAATGTGTTGCTCATGCCTCAACCCAGGAGGAGCTGGACTGGGAGTCAGATCTCATCTTCACCGCTTCCCAGGCAGATGGAACAATTCACTCGGAACCACGAGAGCCTCAGTTTTCTCATCCACTCAGGGGGCATAATGCTGTCTTCTTGGAAGGCTACTATGAAAATTAGGCTCCGTGCCTGTTGTGTAGTGGAGAAGAAGCTGAGTGGGGGAAGGATCAGTGACAGGGGCTATGATTCTCATTCACTTTCTGGAGGAAACATCAAGCAGTCTCTTTTGGAAATCACAGGAAAGCCACAATGACCTGGGTAAGTCCTTTTCCTCTGTATAGTAAACATAAGGTTCTTAGTCTCCAGGGAATGCTGGGAGTAGGGGGACTCCAGTGGGTAGGAGGTGGTTGGAGCTCTCTCAGGGCCTATTTTGCAGGAAGCTGCTGCAAGACTGTCCATGAGGTCAAAGCACGTCTAGAGAGTTAGGGGGTGGCAGAACCTGGGTGAGGAGATTCTAGACATGTCCAGCTGTCTAGAAGAGCAGCAAGGCCAGGATTCTGAGGTCAGCCAGAACGGGCAGCATCACCCTGGAGTTTCTAGCAGAATCGCTATGGTGTGTGTATGGGGTGGGGGGCAGTGAGTGGTTGGGCTTATGGGGAATCTTCAGTCCCAGCAGAGACATATGGCTGGCAGAGGAACTGAGAGGGAGTTGTATGGAGGTGTGAGGGCAGGCTCCATCTCACTTCCCATCTCACACCTGCAGGACTGGCAGGGGTCATATGACTCCATCCAGACCCCAGCATGATGGAGGTGATATATTATTACATAGTCATTTTAGTCATTATCATTATTTAGTCAGCACTTGATAATGTCCTCTCTTCCGAGGGCCCTGAGCATGCCTGACATACTCCCGCTCCCTTCCTGCCCCCCACCCTACTCCCCCGACCCGTTCCCCAGATATAGCACCATCCCCCAGCCCTGTCCCAGGCCTGACTCATCACCAGTGTTTCCTGTCTATGGCCTGCTCCCAGCCACCCGATGACAGCTGGCTTGGGTTTCAGGCAAGACCTAAGTGGCTTGTTGCAAATTGCTGAGTCCACATCCTGATCCTTCCCGAGGTCTCTCTCTGTCTCTCTCAGCGAGTCTCTCCATCCGCCTCTGCCTCTCCAAAGCTCCTCCTCACTCGTTTAGAAATTAAGACCTCAGCAAGATGGTGCTCTGGCGCTGCCAGGTTGGGCTCAGGGAGGCCGCAGCAGTAGGTGTAGGGGAGAGGCCTTCCAGCTGGTGGGAAGATGATCAGGCAGAAGCCTCTTCACCCTCCTCTGGACTCTCACTGGCCCCCCGGGTGCAGCTTCCCCAGCATCCTCTTCTGTCTGCCTGGGCCCAGCAAAGCTCTCTGTAGCCTCCCTCTGCAGGAAGAGGGCTTGGCTCTGACTTAGGGATTTTCTGACCTCCAGGGTCTGTCTCTAGGCCCCTGAGGGGCTCTCTGCTGCCTGTATGTGTCCTAGTATCTCCCTTGCTATGCCGACCACCATACTGGCCCCTCATCAGCAAGTGGAGATAGGAACATGGGCCAGCTCTGACCATGAATGGCCCCAAGCCAGGACCCAAAGGCCTTGGGTTCTCGTCTTAGAGATGTCACTATTCACTAGGCCCAGCCCAGAGCATTGCTGAGGCTCAGTTTGCCCATATATAAAAGAGAGTGAGGGCTATACAGACGTCCTGCTGTTCTTTGAAAGAGATTCTGGGGCCTGATTATCTCTAGGACATCCAGGGTGCCTCATACCTGCCTAGACCCCGGGTCCAGTTGGGAAGGGAGCCAGAAGTCTTGCAAGCCATGGTCACCCATAGCACTTGTTCCCTAAACAACCTCTCTGTCCCCACCCCACACCTTCTGGGTAGCAATGTCTCTCTCTTAGCTAGCCCACCTAGAGTACAGTGGTCTCAGGTCAGCCTCTGCTCTACTTGTCCACCAATTCCTAGACCAGCCCCTGTTCATGCTGCACCTCACAGGCTGTACCTTCCATCGAGACCAGATGCTCCCTTCATTTGCCTGGCCTGGTGCTACTTCGTGCAGGTAGGGGTGATGGAGGAGCAGGTAGGAGCATGCCCCCACCCAGTCCTGTCTGCTTTGCCACTTTGTGCGGCCTGAGGGACTGGAGCTCTCGGCCTGGCTCCTCCCAAGTCTGGGCCCATCTGTCTGAGTGTCTCTGGCTTCCCCCGCACCCCCCAGGCAGTAAAGTAGCCTCCAATCCAGCATGACCTTCCTCTGCAGATCTTAGTGGCTCCCATATTCCCCCTTGGTCAGTGCCAGGGAAGATTTCATAGGGAACTGGGCTGGAAAATACCCTTCTCCCCCAGGGCCTGGGTAGTTGTTGAATCAGAAGAACACTGGGATTGTGTTTGAAGCTAATAGTCTGGCCTCCGGGATGACGTTCCAGGCTCAGAGGGGATCCTCCAGGATCTCCATCTTCAGGCCACTCCAACCAGTGGGGAAGGAGTCCATGCCTCCTTCCTCCTTGGTCCCTGCCTCACCTCAGGCCCAGAGATGAGATCGCAAAGGCCCTGACCCAGGAAGAGTGGCAAGGGCTGCAATGGAGCCCTGATTCGGGGAGTGGAAGGACCCATTGTCGCTGTTTGGTTGCTAAACTCGTGTCCTGTCCTTTGCAACCCCATGGACTGTAGTGTACCAGTCTCCTCTGTCCATGGGATTGCCCAGGCAAGAATACTGGAGTGGGTTGCTATTTCCTTCTCCAGGGGGATCGTCTCCACCCAGTATCGAACCTGTATCTTCTGCTCTGGCAGGCGGGTTCTTTACTGCTGAGCCACCAGGGAAGCCCAAAGCACCCATAACCTGCACTAATGAGGAAAGCTAGACTGGTTCTCGGCAGAAGACCTCCCTTCTCCTCCCTGTTTGGTGTCTGAGGAACTCTCAAGGGAGGGTCCGAGTGCTGGCATCGCCCCTGAGAAGGCAGGGACCTCATGAAATGGGGCGGGGCAGCCTCTGGGCCATCTCACCTCTCACCACATGTCGCTCCTTACTGGCTGGCCCTGCCGCCACCTCCCACAACGTCAACTTCTTTCAATAATCGAAGAACACAGCCTCATTGTCTTCCAGGCTCAACAAATGAAGTGGCTAACTGCCCCTCACAGGAACAGCAGCCATCAGTTAAATTAAGTGATGGTGGAACCAGGTCCTGTCCTCCCCTCAACCACTGAGCAGAGGCTAATCCTCAAAGGGTTGGTGGGCAACAGCCAAGAGATGCTTTCAGCAGAAGAAGCGGAAGATTTGAAGACTTCCTCGGGTGTTTCCCTAGCCGATGCTTGGGGAAGTGCTTCTTGCGGTCTAGCCTTGATCTCTCCTGCCACTTCACCCAACTGTACGGTTGCGAGGGGGAGATGGATGGTGTGCAGTAAGGACCTCCCTCGGAGCACCCCCTCTCAGGAAATATTTCTGCTCCACTTTTGCATTGAGCAGAGCTAATTCCTAATTCATTCGGAGACACCTCCCTGGCTTGCTGGTTTCATTCACCAGGTCTCCAAAGCCCCTGTGCCTCAGTTTCCTCATTTGCAAAACAAGCAGGTTAGGGACAGGTGGTTCGCAGAATTACAGTCAACTTGATCCTGGCAATGCGCAGGGACAAACTGACCAGAGGCTCTTTCCCCGCCCGGTGAGGGAGGCCAGCGCCGGCTTGTCTCTGCTCTCCGAGGGCCTGGAGGGGCGGCTATCAGAGAAGGCAATTTGCCGTGGCCATTCCGCCAAGGCCGCTGATGGGGCGTTAGGCGGTGATGGAAGGCCAACTCCTCAGAGCCTGACTTCGCCCACCGTTGACGCTCTTCACTCCCACCTGGAGGCAGAAAAACACGTCTTGTGGAGAGTTAGAGCTGCTGTCAGTGCTGGCCGGGGGCTCCGAGGAGACTTTTATTTATTTGGAAGTCGTTCAGACATCTAATGCTCTTCCGAGGGGAGAATTTCTCTCTTTTATTTGTCCTCATTTTCTCTTGCCACAGCGGGATGAGGGCCTCCAGGGAGGGGGGCGAACCCAGCATCTGGCCTCTGTGCCACATATACCCTGCCATAGAGGACACAGGGGTGGCGCTGAGGGGCCCCTCATTCCCCCGGGGAAGATGTTCAGGTCAGGGGTCCTCCCACCAGGGGTTCTGAGGACTCTGAGGGCCCCAGTGCCTAGGAGCAGACACAGAGGACCAAGTCTCGAATTTAGTCTGGGCCTGAGTCTCTTTGCTCACTGTAACCCTGGGACAAGCCCTGTCCTTCCCTCAGCCTCAGTTTCCTCATCTGTAAAATGGGCAGGTAGACCACAGCTCTCTGAGGAAAACTCCAGACTGTCCATGGCAGCTGCTGGTGGGGATGCAGACCATCAAGACAAATGCTGCTGGTAGGAGCAGGTGCTCACCCTGTCCCCATCCCCAGCTCGGTACTCGTGCCTGAGCTGAGAGG
>NW_020867550.1:0-47263 GCF_003369695.1 Bos indicus x Bos taurus | reverse complement strand
GGCTGTCTGTTCCATGTCAAGGAGTCAAATTCCCACAGAGTTGTCCTTCCTGCCAGGGTCCTTAGAGAGAAGCACATTCCCACAGCTGATTGCCCAGAGTGGATTCCTAAAGGCTAAAGAGCCAATGTTTAAATTTTCTCAGCCATGGTGCCCTACTGAGTGGTGACACAGACAGAACAATAAAGGGGACACAGTTCCATCCCACTACAATTTCTGGGGAAATAATACCAGTGTTTTACAGACATTGCTCTCAGATATATGGGGAAAAAAGTGCATAGTAGAAAAAAATAAAACCATACAGCTCTTCAACATCAACATCTCCCTCTTGTCTGCAAAGGTAACTGATTTTTCCACTTTAAAGGGTTCTACTAATCCTCTAAAGAGGTACTGAGAGGCAAAGAAACTGACCCATAGTGAAGGAAAACTACAGATATACTACTTTGGCAGGATCGAGCCTAGGAAAAAGAGATCTACTACAGTAAAGAAACAAGATCAAATGGCAACAGCTACTGAAAAATCCTCATAGATCAAAATGTGACTCAATTACATATAAATGAAAAGAAATACTAGTTGAAAAAGTAAAACAGTCACATATTTTAACTCTTAGAGACGATTTTGGCAAATACCCATTAACTTCTCTACAAAAGAACTATTTCAAGTGACTGTTTCCAAGGAACAGTATCAAACAGTGATTTAATTCTAAAACTAAGAGGACCTTAAAATGCAAGAGCATGTGGACTGAATGGAATGAGATAATTTATATAACCAAATTTGGATTAAATAAAAGTAAATTTAAAACCTATTTGAAGTAGATAATCTCTCCAAAAATTAATAATAAATAAAATGAATGTCTACTGAATATGTAACCAGTCTAAAGGACTACAGAGTCACATTTTAATGATATTATAAAAAGATCAGTGAATCTAACCCTGATATTTTACCTATAAATGCTTAAATTAAAAAAAAAGTCACTACTAATGAAGAGCAATAATGTATATTTCAGTTTGACTTTTAACAAAATTGTGTTATATGCTAGAACCACCTAATCACAACTGAACTTAACTATTTTCCTTTAGGAGAAAGAATTAATCTTTAAATTAAAAATACCTGTAATTCTTGAAGATCTTGCAGGAAGATGTCACCTAAAATAGTCATTCATTAATTTCCATCTAAAATGAAAAAAGATAAATTTACATACTGTAAAATTGGTAGCCTGAGTTCACAAATTTAAAAATAAAGACATTTAAAAGAACAAGCAGCAAAGGACCAGAAATTATTTTCTTGTAAGTCCCACAGAAATCCACTTCATAATTATATATTGACAAGAGTTACATGGCCTTCTAAAAAAAGAAAGTATTTAAAATAAACAGCTAATAATAATCTAACCTCGGGTAACCAGTTCCCTCTCATTCGTTCCCTCTGTTTGAAAGTCCACTACTTCACTTTTTTTTTCTTTAATTTTTATTGGATTATAGTTGATTTACAGTGCTGTGTACTACCTCACTTGTATTTTTCAGATTTTCTAAGTTAACTACTATAATTTCAATCTTAAATGATAGAGATTGACAAAGCAAATTTTAACTGACTTGAACTGGGCTTTTATCATAAAGTCATCTCCAAACTACTTCAATATTTCAGCTCTCACTTTATTTATGAAAAATTATTTTCAAATTAAAAAGTCCACAAGAGAAAATAAAACAAAAATTAAAAAAAAAAAAACAAAAACAGGGGGAAGGGTGCAATTTCCTAGTGGTCTAGTGGTTAGGGCTTAAAAAAAGGAAAAAAAAATGTTCCTAGTACAATACCCAATATTAACACCCCTTTGTACCTCTCTTCTGACATGCTCAAGGCCTACTTGACTTTCTCAGAGCTACAGATCCCTCTATCAAAGACTAAATAAGTACTACTCACTTACTTAATCCGAAATTTTAGGTCCATGTTTTTATCCTTTTAAATTTTTTGGAAAACCAGCGATAACTTTCAAAGAAATACTTCTAACACAGACAGGCAAATATAAACTAAATGAAAACCAAAGTCCAAACAATGATTGTGGAAGACGATTTGCAAAATAGTAGAGGAACAACAGATTTTTTAAGTCTGTTTTCTTCTATCTGCATTTTTACGTAAGATACTGCTTATTAGGCATATAAGCATAAATAGCATTACAAATACTGCTCCCATCTATAAAATAATCACTACCAAGGACAGCTTTCATTTAATGAGAGCCAATTTCAGGTCAGACTCATTCTCATTAAATGTTTATAACCCTACAAAGTGGCGATTGTCCTCTTCCTACACATGAGGAAACTAGAGTTCAAAAGATTAAGCAACTTGCCCAGGACCACAGTGCTGACAACCAGTAGAATCCAGCATCATACTTTTCACCAGATCTATGATCTATGAGGACTCACAATACCCCATGCACCCTCCCACAGAGCCGAATACTATCCAAAGCTACCTACAACCACAACAAAAAAAGCAGTTTTCACTTTCTCTGGATTTCTTGCCAGGACTGGGGCTTCTCACCAGCTAAATATTCAAGTAGCAGGGGAAAACTTCAGGCTCCCTTCCAAAAGGGGAACACCATTTCATACTTACTGGGTGCTCTAGGTCCAGATTTAAATACAATCTTAATTACTAATCTTTTCAAAGTTAAATATCCCTATTCTGTTTGAAAGAGTGCTGACACTGTTTCAAGGGGCCAGTATGTTATTGCTTCATTAACACAACAGATGATAGATAACGCTTGATTTCCTTCGGATGTTAAACATTAGCCTTACGTCTCAAACAGGCAAGGAGTAACAGAAATTACTGCGCTCCCCCACCCCGCATCAAAGTCACGTGTTCATAAAAAGCTGCCAACCATCCTGGGCTAAGGAATTCAAACTGAAGAATTCTCAGTATAAGGCTGACAAGAACAAGACAACAGACTTTTGATATCAATGTTTACTCCAGATATATTTAGCACTTAAGTGTCATTTACTAAATCCACATTTCCGAAGAAAACTCGTTGGTACAAAAATACGAACCCTGTCTAATGGGGTAGCCACTAACCACTTGTGGTCATTTACATTTAACTCAAAGATTAAATAAAACCTGACACTTGGATTTTCAGTCGCACTAGCCATAAGTCAATGGCCACGTGTAGCAGCTAGTGGCTATCCTACTGAACAGCAAAGGTACAGAATAGGACCAGTGTGGCAGAAAGTTCTATGGGACAGAGTAACAATCAGCACTGAGGTGAAGTCATCCGAGAACCCGATCGCCTCTCCGGCGGCTACCACAAGCGGCGTCCGGTGAGGCGGCGACGCAGCTCCAGGGCCGCCTGTCCCAATCCCAGGCGCCGGAATATATCCGCGAGGACACGGAGTCCACGCGCAGGGGGCCCCTCACCGGCAGGCGTTAACAAACCGCGCGGGGAGGGGGGCACTGCGAGAGCTCCCGATGATGACCCGAGTGGGGAGCCCCCGGAGGCGCCGCGTTTCCCCGGCACGCCCGGCGGGGAGGGCCTAGATGCGCCCGGCACCAGTCGGTCAGAGGCGCTGGCCTGCGACCTCTCGGCGAACTGCAGGCGGCGGGAGGCGGAAAGACCGAGAGACATCAGGCGCCGGTGCGCCCTGGCCTCGGCCACCGGCAGCTCATCAGCGGGATGGCGGAGAGCCCTGAGACCCAGTACGAGATGCCGGGGGCGCCGGGACCTCGCAGGCAGCGACGAAGGCGGAGCCCCGGCAGGGCTAGGGAGGCGCGCGGAGAGCCCACCCCCTCCCCCGGCCCGCCGGGGTAAACAAGGCCGCGACTCGCGCCGCGCACTTACCAGGAGCCGCAGCCCCGCAGCCGCTGAGCCCGGGCGGGCCAGACCGGGTCGGGCCAGGCCAGAAGAACCGGACCCAGGCGCGGCGGCGGCGGAGGCGGCGGGCCAACGCTGGTCAAGGCCCGCGCTGCTTCCTCCGGCGGAGCCGTCGCCGCAGCTCCGGAAGTGCTCGGAGCGGTTGCGTCACTTCCCGCCCGGGGTCGCCCCGCGGTCGCCGGGGTCGCGACAGGCGCTGGGTAATAACGCCTCTCTGCGGACACTTCACTCTAGCCCAGCGCAGCGACCGCAGTACGCCCGCAGCAAGGCTGGCGCCGACGGCTAGCAAAGGAGAGGCTTCTTGGAAAGCTGTCACTGCATCGCCGCGGGCTTTCGCCTACCAGCGCCCCCGGCCTGGATCCTTTCAACCAGGGCTTTTGTTGTTTTTTTGACGGACTCTCCTCACTTCACTGTACTCGGTGTCCGGCGCGGAGAAGACCTCCAGTCGTTCGTGGAGTGGATAAAGGACTGATATTTCATGGCCGCTGTTTGATCGAATGAGAGCTGGGTCTTCGTGTCAGCAAGCCGGGCCGGGAATTTCTACCTAGGCCGATTCGTAGAACCACGCCAGGCTTCCGCTTCCCTCTCCGTGGCCTAGTTCGCTGCCTAATTTCTTTGGCTTCCCAATCACCCGAGATTGAATCTTAACTACCTTGCTGCACAGTGTATTCACACAGTAGAGGAAGTGCCATTATGCCTTTCAGTACCTTCTGGGGCCTTTGTCGAGTGTTATGGATAGACAGACATGAAGCCTCACTTAAGTTGCTGCTGCACAACGTGGAAACGCCGGAGTGAAGCAAGTGATGTTAGGGAGCTTCCTCGCTGTGCAAGTCCATAGATAACCCAAACCATTTCCACCCATGCATGAGTCGTGTATGTGCTAATATTCAGGATATTGATGTGTAATGGACTCTCTTCAGTTCTTGCATATATTTGTATACATGATTTTCAGCTTCCTGTTTAATTAGGAGCATGTACCCAAATGGCAACCCACTCCAGTGTTCTTGCCTGGAGAATCCCAGGGACGGGGGAGCCTGGTGGGCTGCCGTCTGTGGGGTCACACAGAGTCGGACACGACTGAAGTGACTTAGCAGCAACCCAAATCAGGTGCATTCAAATACTAGAAAACCATTCCCACACACACACCTTAATTTGGAGTGAAAACTAACAATAATGAGTGAGTGACATGTTTTATATATTAAAAACGTAAAACTTTGTCTATAAGGTGCTCAGTCGTGTGCCACTCTTTGCGACCCCATGGACAAGAATATTCTCCAGGCAAGAACATTGGGATGAATCTTCCCAAGCCAGAGATCTAACCCAGGTCACCTGCATTGCAGGCACACTCTTTACCGTCGTCTGAGCCGCAAGGGAAGCCTGTAGTTCGATGTACTTATTTGTTATAACAAAACATAGCCCTTTATATCATGACACTAGTGAAGGAACCAAACTATATTTTCGGCTAATGAAATCTTTTTAATTAGGTGCATTCGTTCTGGGTTCCTGGTAATAAATCCTCCCCAATACATAAAAGGGAACAATCAGTTTTTCTGTATAATTATTGCATTTGCAAAATAGTGAATGAGGACATTCACATATCAAGCATACAAATGTACAATATATTGGAATCCCAGGTACTATCCTTATTTGTTCCGTCTTTCGCCTGCTGAAGGTGAGTTTCTTTTCTTTTTTTAAAATATTTATTTGGCTGCCCTGGGTCTTAGTTGTAGCACACAGGATCTGTAGTTGCAGCATGTAGGATATACTTCCCTGACCAGGAATTGAACCTGGGCCCCCTGGATTGGGAGAACAGAGTCTTAGCCACTGGACTACCAAGAAAGTCCCAAGGTGAGTTTCTTAGGGTCACATATCCATCCTTGTTTTCAACATTACTCTGTTAAATAGATGTTTATTAAGCTGTTGCTAATACCATTTTTTTTTTTTTTTTAGTTTATTTTTATTTTGGGCTGTGCTTGGGTGTCTGGGATATACTCTTCAAAAAATTTTTCTTTTTTTAAATTTTTGGTGGCACTGGGCCTTCATTGCTGTGCTTGGGCTTTCTCTAGTTGAAGGGAGCAGGAACTACTCTCATTTTGGTGCTCGGGTTTCTCTTTGCGGTGGCTTCTCTTGTGGAGCAAAAGTCTAGGTGCATGGGCTTCAGTAGTTACAGCTTACAGGCTTAGTTGCTCGCAGCATGTGGAACCTTCCCGGACCAGGATGGAATCTGTGTCCCCTACATTGGCAAGCTGATTCTTAGCCACTCTACCAGCAGGGAAGTCCTGTAATATACTCTTAAGTGATAAAAATAGGATATGAAATGATATGTGTAGTATTCTGTCTTCAAAATAAATTTGCATATAAGATATGTAAACAAAATACAATGTCTCCCAGTTTCTGTGTCACAGAATCATTCCCTATAGTGGGAATGATTGGTCTTAGCTCCTTGAACTCTGGGGCCTCATCTAGAAGACTCATATTTCTTCACCAATATCATACAACTTTTCTTTTGTATAAATCTTAGATTCAGGTTGACATGTTTTCATTTTTGAAAATCCACTGGAGAGCACTGAATTTCTAAGAATAACTTAAAGGGAAGCACTGATAGCCTCATTATTGAGTCTTTGCATCCAAGGAATATTACTGTTTCTTTATACTTCTTTTGTTTGCCTTTTGTGTATATGAATTTATATAGCTTTATTCACATGGATCTTTGGTTTAGTCCTGCATACATTATGGGTTTTGATGTTATTCTGAATAGGATTGATTCTTCCTGTTTGTGATCTGTTATTTTTAACATTGTCAACAAAGGTCTGTTTAGTCAAGGCTATGGTTTTTCCAGTGGTCATGTATGGATGTGAGAGTTGGACTATAAAGAAAGCTGAGTGCCAAAGAATTGATGCTTTTGAACTGTGGTGTTGGAGAAGACTCTTGAGAGTCCCTTGGACTGCAAGGAGATCCAACCAGTCCATCCTAAAAGATATCAGTCCTGGGTGTTCATTGGTAGGACTGATGTTAAAGCTGAAACTCAAATACTTTGGCCACCTGATGCGAAGAGCTGACTCATTTGAAAATACCCTGATGCTGGAAAAGATTGAGGGCAGGAGGAGAAGGGGATGACAGAGGATGAGATGGTTGGATGGCATCACAGACTCAATGGACATGGGTTTGGGTGGACTCTGGGAGTTGGTGATGGACAGGGAAGCCTGGCGTGCTGCAGTTCATGGGGTTGCAAAGAGTCAGACACGACTGAGTGACTGAACTGAACTGATCAAAAAGTGATTGCTTTCTGATACTGTTCTTGTATCTGTCTCCTTACTTAAATTTGCTCAGTTTTCAACTGATTCTCTTGAATTTTCAAAGTAAACATTTGGATCACTTGAAAATAGGAATATTTTGGACTCTTTTTTTTTTTTTGGTTTGACCAGAGATCAGACCCACACACACTGTGGTGGAAAAAACCGAGTCTTAACCACTAGACTGCCAGGGAAGTTCCAAGGACTGCTTTTTAATATTTAAATTTTTTATTACTTTCCTTCCTTTTCCTTTCTCCCTCTGCCTACCCCCCCCCACCCCCCTGCAACCCACACTCTTCTTTCTTTCTTCCTTATGGGCTTTCCTGGTGGCTCAGCTGATAAAGAAAATGCCTGCAATGCGGGAGACCTGGGTTTGATCCCTGGGTTGCGCAGATCCCCTGGAGAAGGGAAAGGCTACTCACTCCAGTATTCTGGGCTGAAGAATTCCCTGAACTGTATAGTCCAGGGGGGTCACAAAGAGTCAGACACAACTGAGCAACTTTCACTTTCTTTCACTTCTTCCTTAGTTTGCTATTTCTTTTCCCTCCCTCCCTCCCTATTGATATTTTTGCATTAGCTACTAAGTCCAGTAAAACGTTAAGCAGTAATCATGATTAAAAAAATCTCTATTTGTTCTCCTATCATTAATAGGATAGCTTCTAATAGTTCACCATTAAATAGTTTTGCTGAGAAAAAATATGGTAGTTACTAGTTTGCTTTAAAAAAAAAAGTAGTTACTCTTTATCTATTACAAGGGAGTTTGCTTCAAATCTTAAATTTACAGTTTTATGTTCTTTTCCTTTTGGTTTTATCTTGTTTTTGGTAAGGAATGATGTTGAATACTACTCTTGCAGGTTGGACTCTTTGGAAGCAAGTACTGAGATGGAGCTTGGGGAACAAGATACTTCTTAGGGACCAGCGTATGTAAAGGGAGGGGGCAGGAAGCAGAATTAGGCAGAGGCCGCAGATAAACTGTGATGCAGGCCCAATGAAGCCAACCCAGCAGAGAGCACTGGAGTGTGAATACTACCTGTCAGAGTATCTGATACTATGCCAGAGTGGTCAGGCATTAAATCTCTCCCTTGCTCAGTCACAGGGTGTGGACAGTCTTGGGAAGGGTATGACCTAAGGGAAGGTCCCCCTCATTCATGTTTGATTCCCAAAGTCTAGGAAGAAGGCTTCTCAAGAGAGGGCCAAGTGATCTCAGATGGCCTCGGCCTGCAGCAGCTTGACGTTGGGCCTTGTTCCCTGGCCAGACATTGAGGCTGGGGAGGGGCAGTGAGAGCACCAAATCCTAGCTGCCAGACCAGTGGTCAGTGACAAGGCCCTGGCTCTTCGCTTTGCAGAAAAAGAACTGCTGTAAAGACGGAAAGTAGTGAGAGAAGTCAAGTGTTTATTAGGAGGAAAAAAAAGAGTACGTATGGATAGACACATGGGTGGACTCAGAGTCCCAGAGTCATGCCCTCGTGGTGGTATGATCACTTATATAGAGCGTTTGTTTCTGGGTTTCCTTTGTCCAACCATTTTGATTTCCCTGGCTCAGAGTCCATAATTGGTGTACCTTAGGATCCTCTTATATGTGCACACACGTCTCAGCTAAGGCAGATTCTACATTAGAGGTGTAGAGGTAGTTAGCATCACCTAGCATCACTCCCCCTTTTGACCTCCAAGGAGCCTTTCTGTGCATGTGTAGTCAGGGAGGTCACCTTACTTCAAAAATGAGAAATAAGTGGCCTCTCCTCTGGAGGCAGAGCCCAGCCTCCTCCCTCAATTGTCCTCCTATTTTCATTTTGCAGTATCTACCCTGGGTGGGGCCCTCTTGCCTCACAAAGATAGCTTCACATTCCTTGTGAAGCTTGTGGTTCAGTTCAGTTCAGTTGCACAGTCGTGACGCTCAGACTCTTTGCAACCCCATGGACGCCAGGCTTCCCTGGCCATCACCAACTCCCGGAGCTTGCTCAAACCCATGTCCATCAAGTCAGTGATGCCACCCGACATGAAGCTTGTGGAACTGATAGCAAACCTGGAGGTGCATATGCATGTGTACATTTTTCTGGGGAGAGAGTGCCAGGAATTCTCTCCCTCCCAGATGGCTAAGAACCACTGGTCGGACAATGTCTAGCATATGGGCAACTTGGTATCGATCTCCTGCATCAGTATGTTACCTGGAGTGGGGAGAGGAAAGATACCTTGTGCTGAAGGGGACAGGATATGTAAAGGCCTGGCTACTGGGGGGTGGAGGGTGAGGTCAGTTAAATAACAGGGCTGGCTGTGTGGTAAACCAGTAGAAGCTAAGTTGGCTCAGAGAGGAAGATACAGTCTAGGGGAAAACACGGTTGAAGCAGTAAGCTAGCATGAAATATGAAAAACCTTGTCTGCCCTGAACCACTTCTATTCTGATGCAGTGAGGAGCTGAGGAGGTTTTTTGGCCAGGGAATGACAGTCAGGTTAAATTTCAGGTAAGTTTTCTAGCAGTGTGTAAAGGCTTATCAGATGAGGAAACAGGAAGACCATTTGTTTGGGGGATCATCAGTTACCCTATGAAGATTTAATAGAACTTGGTGGGCTTAAGTGGAGTCCATGTTCAGGTCTGTCAAGGTTTACCAAGAGGGTCTACCAGGAAAGTTTATCAGGAGGGCTGTACAAACAGCCCCTCTTCCTGAAGCTGCTCTGATGCAGATTGACTCTAAGTTAGCTCCTCTTCTGCAGCCGGAGTGTTAGAAGTCACAAGTGAAATAAACATGGTCCCATTACCAAACCCTGAATCTTGGACATTCCAATAAGGCCAATCCAGTGATGAACACCCTGTTCAATTAATGCCTTCACTGCCTCTTGCCTGGACCACTGTAATTTTCTCTTAACTGTTCTCCTTGCTTCCATTCTCTCCTAACACAAATTCATCCATCCCAAATAGATTTTCTAAAACCAATCTGATCATATCATTGCTGTGCTTAAAATTGTTCCATGGTTCCCATCCTCATCTAGAAAAAGCCTATAGCATGGGGTAAACAGACTTTTGAGCCTTGCCTTCTACTCCCTTTACAGGTCTTCTGCCCCAGTCAGGCCCCATCACTTCCGATCCCAATTTTGTTCCTGTCACTAATCTTTCCACCCGTACATGGTCCATCCTCCCCATTGTAGTCTTCCTCCTAGCTTGGGAGTGCCTGCAGAGGAGGATTGCTATCAGGTTAGCTGGGCAGTGAGGTTCCTGCTACAGAGTAGGGGTATGCTTATTGTTTACAAATTATTAATTTGACAAATTTCAAACATACAGAAATGACAAGTTATATAGTGGATACCTGAATACCATGCACCGAGAGTGAATAAGTCAAAAACATAAACATCACCTTTATGGCAACCCACTCCAGTACCCTTGCTTGGAAAATCCCATGGACAGAGGAGCGTGGTAGGCTACAGTCCATGGGGTCGCAAGGAGTTGGACACGACTGAGCGGCTTCACTTAACTCCTAATTGTTATAGTTATTAACAATTCCTTTAGGTTCTTCTTTCAGAATATATTCAGAATCCAAACACATCTCATCACCTCCTCTGCTGTTCTCTGATCCAATCCAATCCAGCATCTCTGACTATGACCTTTAGCCTCCTCAAGTCTCCGTGCTTCTTAAGTCTATTCTCAAAAGAGTTGGACACGACTGAGCGACTGAACTGAACTGAAGTCCACCCCCACCAACCGCCACTCCAAAATACCGCCCAGAAGGCGTAGGGGCCAGCCCTTCTCCCGCAAGCCACGCCCATCGAGGAGGAGCTATGGCCGGAAGCAGCGCCGCCGGCGGAAGCAGGGGCCGGGCAGGCGGTCTAGGCCCTCCTCCCGACCTGCCCCGGGCTCATGCCCCGCCCACCCAAAAGTGGGTGAAAGGTCGGCGGCGCCGGCGCCGCTGCTGGAGCAGTGGAGCGGAGCCGGCCGGGAAACCACAGGCACTGTGACGGACTGACTGACCATGGCAGACGAGGTGAAGCCCATTAGCCCGCTCAAGAACCTGCTGGCCGGCGGCTTTGGAGGCATGTGCCTGGTGTTCGTGGGACACCCGCTGGACACTGTCAAGGTGCGAGGAGGCTGGGGCGCGCGGGCTGGAGGGAGGAGGCCCGACCGAGCAGGGCGCGGAAAGCAGGGTCTCTCGCGACGCTTGGTCCGGGACAGAAGTGGGGCCCGGGGGAGCTTCCGTGAGAAGTCTGGGGAATCTCCCTCTCGACCCTTTCGGGTGTGGAGGAAACTGTTCCTGCGCCCCAAGGAGCTAGACGGCGCAGAGTGAGAAGCCTCTAATCGCCCACCGAAGACTCTTGATTTTAAAAAAGTTCTCTGTCCGGCAACCTTTTCTCATCTGGGGCCCCTACTTTGGGGATGGTAAAGAAAAAGCGTCTGCTCAAAGTTCTAACTTCTGCAAACCCTAACATCAGCAAGATTGAAACAGGTCATCTGTAAATCCTTCTTCTGGAAGAGAGCTAAACGCAGGTTACTCTAGATAGATATGTCTTTTGACACATTTCTCTGGGCCCGAAGTGCTCCGCCACTGTCTCTTTTGCACCTTTCTTAACCGTCTTCAGTGTGTCACCCCATGTTAACCTCAGCGGTCTCCTGTGGGAAGCGACAGTGCCCTCAGTGACCGAGTCCCTTCCAAGGAAATCAAGTGATCAGCTTTGCTCAGGGCCAGGCTGATCCTCACAACAACTTGGTGTGGAAGCCATGGTCAGATTGAGGCTCTGGGAAGGTGGAAACTCATCAAGGCTTGTTCCCTGGTTATCCTCATATTGCACATCAACTCTTTCCCCTGCAGCACTTACAGCAAGGCCTTACTGGAGACCAAAGTCCATACCCTATGACTTAGCATTCAAAGCTTCATCCCAGTTTTCTAACCTTATCTCTGCACACACTTGGAGAAAGTTGACAGTTCATGGCCAGGGTGAGCCTGTGGAGAACAGAGGTGAGTCTCGCAGAGTGGGAAGCCTGTGTAGAGGAATTCTTGGATTGTTGAATTGGGTTTCCTCCACCAAAGCAAAGAAAATTGCTTTGGTGATGTTCTCTGAGCAAGTTTGGGCAGCAGGCTCTTTGCTACCTTTCACCTAGAAGAAGATCCGGGGTCATTTTATCACAAGACTAAGATTAAAGCCATCGGGCTGGTTTGGGCACTGTGAAACATGAAATCAGATGTTTATTCAGAAGTTGATAAATGCCATGTGTGTTAGGGCTTCCCCAACAGTAGTCGTTTTAAGCAACACTGATGTAGGGGAGAATTGTCTGGCCTCTCTTTCTACTCTTGATCTTGTTAGTTCTAGTTATCTGGGGTCTCTCTTTAAAGAAAAACAAAATCCTGTTGCTCCCTAATACAAGTGTTGCTCCTACCTCCATATCCTTTGCCCTTCCTCCCCATCAGATGTCACTCCCAGGAAGGGAAGGATGATCTGTGTACTGAAATGTAAATGACTGAAAATGCTCACTGCATTGTCCTTAAGCTTTTATCTTTTAAAAATCAATTAATTAATTTTACTTTTGACTGTGCTGAGTCTTTGTTACTTTGTGTGGGTTTCTCTAGGTGCAGCGAGTGGGGGCTGCTCCCTGGTTGCAGTGCACAGGCTTCTTATAGCAGAGGCTCCTCTTGTTGCAGAGCACAGACTCGCGGGCATGCAGGCTTCACTAGTTGCAGCACCCAGGCTCAGTAGCTGTGGCACTAGCACTTGGTTGCTCCATGGCATGTGGGAACTTCCTTCACCAGGGATCGAACTGTCATCTATTACATTGCAAGGTGGATTCTTAACTACTGGACCTCCAAGGAAGCCCTCACTGCATTTTTAATAATCAGAAACTCTCCCTTTGATTTAAGCCAAACCCACAAATTGCTGACTACTGTCCTTTTGACCTCAGGGAGCCAGGTGGGCTCTGGTCAAAGCTTGGCCAAGAGACACTTTTAGAGACCCAAGGTGACTAACAGTGGTCTGGAAAGGCGGGAGCTGTAGCTCTTCAGCTTGGAAAGATTTTATGGCAGGTGGTGAAGGGCTGGCTGTTTTCTAACTGGAGAAGTAGGGAGACCCAGATATTCCTGGCAGAGGGAAGGCAGGAGTGAAGGTGGATATAGGCTTGGCAGTGGGAACCAGGCTGTAAAAGAAGACCAGCCATGGAGGACTTTAATGTTCTTGCTGGGCCTAAATGATGGATGTCATGATGAGGCAGGTAGGAGTTTATACAAAATCACAAGAAAGGTATCAGTCAGAACTTTTGGTCCATCTCTCTCTCCTACTAACTTGAGGAGTTTGTGCCTGACCATGGAGAATCTGAAGGCCAAGTAAGGGATATTGGATGTAAAGCAGTGGGAGCCTCTGGACATGTCTACTGTTATGTTCCATAAACTTCTCAGCTTTGCATGTCACCTCCATTGCCTAGAGCGCAGGACTAACAAAAGCCCCTCACAAAATCAAGAATGAAAAATTTGTTAGGTTGGTGGAAGAGTAATTGTGGTTTCGGACCCTCGATTTTGAATCATTATAGTTAGGCTCAAACACATCTTTGTTAATCAAAATCAGAACCATTACAAGCAACACATTTTTGCCAATGAGAAATACGTTTGTTGATTCCTGTAGCATAAAAAGCTATGCTTCAGGATTCGATGAACCCTTGAAAAGCATTTTCTGCATCCTGCTGATTATGAAAGCATTTTCCCTGCATAAAGTTGTTGAGTTGCTTGAAGAAGTGGTAGTCGGTTGGCAAGAGGTCACGTGAATATGGCCAATGAGGCAAAATTTCATTCAGCTTTTGAAGTTTTGTTTGTGCAATGTGCAGTTGGGCGTTGTTGCAGAGAATTGGTCCCTTTCTTTTGACCAATGCTGGCTGCAGGTGTTGCAGTTTTCAGTGCATCTCATTGATTTGCTGAGAATACTTCTCATATATAATGATTTCGCCAGGATTCAGAAAGCTGTAGTGGATCAGACCAGCAGCAGACCACCAAACAGTGACCATCGCCCTTTCTTTGGTGCAAGTTGGCTTTGGGAAATGCTTTAGAACTTCTCAGTCTGGCCACTGAGCTGGTCATCACCAGTTGTATGCTATCCACTTTTTGTCACGTGTCACAATCCAATCGAGAAATGGTTTGCTGCTGTTGCATAGGATAAGACAACACTTCACAACGATGATTTTTTGTGTGTGTGTGATGAGTTCATGAGACACCCGCTTATTGAGCTTTTTCACCTTTCCAGTTTGCTTCAAGTGCCGAACAACTGTAGGATGGTCGACCTTGAGTTTTTGAGAAAATTCTCATGTAGTTGTGAGAGGATCAGCTTTGATGATCCTCTCAATTCAGTTCAGTATAGTTCAGTTGCTCAGTCGTGTCTGACTCTTTGTGACCCCATGGACTGCAGCATGGCAGGCGTCCCTGTCCAACACCAGTTCCCAGAGTTTGCTCAAACTCATGTCCGTTGAGTTAGTGATGCTATCCAACCATCTTATCCTCTATCATCCCCTTCTCCTCCTGCCTTCAATCTTTCCCAGCATTAGGGTCTTTTCCAATGAGTCGGTTCTTCACATCAAGTGGCCAAAGTATTGGAGCTTCAGCTTTACCATCACTCCTTTCAGTGAATATTCAGGACTGATTTCCTTTAGGATTGACTGGCTTGATCTCCTTGCTGTCCAAGAGACTCTCAAGAGCCTTCTCCAACACCACAGTTCAGAAGCATCAATTCTTGAGCGCTCAAATCCCCTCAATTGGTCGTTGTCAACTTCCGATGGTCGGCCACTGTGCTCCTCATCTTCAAGGCTCTTATCTTCTTTGCAGAGCTTCTTGAGCCACCACTGCACTGTGCGTTCGTTAGCAGTTCCTGGACCAAATGCAGTGTTGGTGTTGTGATTTGTCTTAGCTGCTGTATGAACCATGTTGAACTAGTATAAGAAAATCACTAGAATTTGCTTTTTGTCTAACATCTTTTGCATAGTCTAGAATACATATAAAGTAAACAGCAAGTAACAATTTGTTAGCAAAAAACATAAAGCAGCAAATGTACATTAAAGATGTGTAACATAACCACATTTAAGAATGTATTCCAAAACAAAAAAAATAAAGAAGAATGTATTTCAATATCAAATGGCAAAGTAAAACCAAAATTACTTTTGCACCAACCTAAATAAATAGAGAAACAGCATGATGGAAATGGTGTCTTGGAAAGGTTAGTATGATACCAAACTGAGAAGGATTAGGAAGTAGAACACAGACCAGGAAAAAGACTGCAGAAATATAATGACTGGGTCTGTCAGTTATCTTGCAATGTAACAACTTAACCCCAAAACTTAGTGGCTTAGAACAACAACAATGCAGACTTCCCTGGCAGTCCAATGGTTGCACCTCCATGTTGCGAGGGTTCATGGGTTTGAGCTCAATCCATAGTTGGTTAACTAGGATCCTGCATGCTGCACAGTGCAGCCAAAACAACAACAGCATTCATTAACTCTCTTGATCTTTGTGAGATAGGATTTGGAGAGCAGCTTAGGTGGGTAGTCTGGCTCAAGGATTTCTTGTGAAGTTGCAGATGTTGTCTGGGATCCAGAATATATAAAAGAACTATTACAAGTCAACAACACAGAGAACAACCCAATTTAAGAATAAGCAAAGCCTCCTCCCAACCTTCTACCCAGCCGGCCACTCGGGAG
Organism: Bos indicus x Bos taurus; assembly: GCF_003369695.1. Classification (NCBI taxonomy): domain Eukaryota; kingdom Metazoa; phylum Chordata; class Mammalia; order Artiodactyla; family Bovidae; genus Bos; species Bos indicus x Bos taurus. The sequence continues at coordinate 31,476 of NW_020867550.1, read as the reverse complement.
GGAGGCAGAGATGGCAGATGAGATCACCAAGGCTCAGGTCGCCCGGCCTGGCAGTGACACCATCTTCAGGAAGATGATTCACAAAGAAATCCCAACCAAAATCATTTATAAGGATGACCAGTGTTTTGCTTTCCTTGACATTTCCCCTCAAGCACCAACACATTTTCTGGTGATACCCAAAAAACATATATCCCAGATTTCTGCAGCAGCGGATGATGATGAAAGTCCTCTTGGTCATTTGATGATTGTTGGCAAGAAATGTGCTGCTCATCTGGGCCTGAAGAAGGGCTATCAAATGGTGGTGAATGAAGGTTCAGATTGGGGCCAGTCTGTCTATCATGTTCATCTCCATGTTCTTGAAGGTCGACAGATGAACTGGCCTGGTTAAGCATGCTGTAGGGATAATTTTGCCTCCTCTCTGCAGTGATCAGGTTTGCAAGTTCCAATATGCTAAACAATTTTTTTTTTTTTTGCCTGTGTATGGAGATACTACAAAAATAATTTTTAAAACCCATATATAATAAAAGACATTGTTGCATGCTCTGAAAAAAAAATAAAGTACTTAAATATATATTTCTCCAAAGAAGATATATAATTGGAAAAAAAACATGAAAAAATGTTCAGTATCACTAATCATTAGGAAAATGCAAATAAAAAGTGTAATGAGATACCACCTCATTTTATTGATAGAATGGCTACTATCAATAAAACCAAATAACAAGGGTCAGGGAGGATGCAGAGACTCTGGAACCCTTGTGCATTATTATTGGGAATGTTAAATTGTACCACCGCTGTGGAAAACAGTATACCAGTATCTCAAAAAAGGGAAAATAGAATTACTGTATGATCCAGCAATTCTACTTCTGGATATTTACTCCAAAGAACTGAACGCAGAGTCTTGAAGAGATATTTGTACACCCTGTTCCTAGCAGCATTATTCACAGTAGCTGAAACATGGGTGTAACCCAAGCGTCCACAAATGGAAGAACAAATAAGCAAAATGTGGCCTGTACATATAATAGAATATTATTCAGCCTTAAAAAGAAGGAAATTCTGATACTTGAAACCACATGGATGAATGTTGAAACCATTAGGCTCAATGAACTAAGTCATTCATAGAAAAATACGTACTTTATGATCCTACTTATGTGAGGTACTTCGAGTACACAAAATCTTAGAGGCAGAAAGTAGACTGGTTGCCAGGGTCTGGATGTAGGGCAAATGGGAAGTTACTGTTTGGTGGGAGGAGATAAAAAGAATTGTGGATGATGGTGATGGTTGCACAACATTTTGAATGTATTTAATATCACTGAAAAGTGAAAGTGAAAGTCACTCAGTTGTGTCTGACTCTTTGTGACCCCATGGACTATACAGTCCAGGGAATTCTCCAGGCCAGAATACTGGAGTGGGTGGCCTTTCCCTTCTCCAGGGGATCTTCCCAACCCAGGTCTCCTGCACTGAAGGCAGATTCTTTACCACCAGGGAAGCCCAATATCACTGAACTGTGTACTTAAAAATGATCGAGATGGTAAATTTTATGTGTATTTTATGACAGAAAAAAAATTGGGAAGGAAAAAATGGGCAAAGAATCTGAATAGACATTTTTCCAAAGAAGATACACAAATGGCCAATAAACACATGAAAAATGTTCAACATCATTATCCATCATGAAAACATAAATCAAAATCCCAGGGAGATACCACCTAATATCCACCTAACACTGGCTATAATTTAAAAAAAAAAAAAAAAAAGGTAGATGACAGTCAGCGTTGGCAAGGATGTGGAGAATTTGGAATACTCATAAATTGCTTGTGGGGGTGTAAATGGTGCAACCTCTTTGGGAAACAGTCTGGCAGTTCTTCAAAAGGTTGAATAAACATAGAGTTAGCATCTGACGTAGCAATTCTCCTGTTGTGGTTAATTTCATGTGTCAGCTGAGCCATGGGTGTCCATATATTGGTCAGACATTATTCTGGGTATATCTGTGAGGATGTTTTTGGATGAGATTAGCATTTAAGGTAGACTAAGTAAAGCAGATTGCCCTCCCTAATGTGGGTGACCCTCATCTAGTCAGTTGAAGGCCTTAATAGAACAAAAGGCCAAAACTCCTTCCTCTTGACTGATTGAGCTGGGATGTTGGTCTTTTCCTGCCTTTGAACTCTAACTGAAACGTTGGCTCTCTTGGGTCTTGAGCCTGCCAGCTTTTGAACTGGGACTTAGACCATCAGCTCTCCTGGTTCTCTGGTCTTAACACTTGAAATAGAACTATCTCATTGACTTTCCTGGGTCTCCAGCTTGCTGACTGCAGATCTTGCGGTTTGTCTGCCTCCATAATTGTGTGAGTCAATTCCTTATAACAAACAAACAAATAAATAACTCTCCATAGCTTATTGGTTCTGTCTCTCTGGAGAATCTTGACCCATATAACACCCGAGAGAACTAAAAAATGTATGTCCACACAAAAACCTACAAAAGTTTGTAGCACCATTATTCATAATAATAAAAGTGGAAAAAATGTAATTTGTCATTATCTGATGAGCAGATAAACAGGACATAGTTCATTTGTGTAGTAGAATATTATTTACCGATAAAAAGATTGAAGAACTGATATATTCTGCAACATAGGTGAACTTTGAACACTTTATGCTAAATAAAAGAAACCAGGTATGAAAGACCACATACTGTATGATTTCATTTATATGAAATGTAGAGAATAGGAAAATTCATGGAGGCAGAAGGTAGCTTAGTAATTGCCAGTGGCTGAGAGAAGAGAAGAGTGACTACTGATGGGTGTGGTGTTTCTTTTTGGGGTGATGAAAATGTTCTCAAATTGATTATGGAAAATTCACGGAGACAGAAGGTAGCTTAGTAATTGCCAGTGGCTGAGAGAAGAGAAGAGTGACTACTAATGGGTGTGGTGTTTCTTTTTGGGGTGATGAAAATGTTCTCAAATTGATTATAATGAAGGTTGCACAACTCTGCAACTGCTAAAAACCCTCTAACTGTATAAAATGGGTGAATTTTATCGTATACAAGTTATATCATAATAAAGCTGTTTGTCTGTTTGTTTTTAAAAAAAAAATACTGAATCAAAAACCCTCCCTTCCAGTCAAAAACAACAAAAAGATGTTGGGCAGGACTGTACTCATCCAAAGAATTGACTTCCGTGTGGTTCATTCACATGCTGGCAGTTAGTGCTGGCTGTTGTCAGAAGGCCTTGTTTCCTCTACACATGGCCTCTTCAGGCTGTTTAAGTATCCTCATAGCATAGTGACGGACTCCCCAAAGCAAATAAAGCAAATAACCTGAGATGGACACAGGCGGAAGCTGACCTTTCTGTCACCTAGCCTTGGAAGTCACATAGCATCAATATCATCATATTCTGTTCGATAGAAGTGAGTCACTGAGTCTGGATCACATCCAAGGGGAGGGGATTTAGGTTTAGCTTCTGAAGGGCAAGAGTATGAAAGAGTTAATGGGCATTTTGGAAAACTACCACACTGGGTAAGAATGGGCAAGCACTTTGCCTGGAGGAAGACTTCAGATGAAGAGAGGAAGAAATTAGGATCCTGGAAGCATCTTGAAAGAACTTTCCATTAGCCTTGGTGCCCACATGAATAAGAGGAGAAACACAGGAAGTAGTTGGATGCTAGAGTTTCAAATCCTGAGAAATGGTAGACTGGTGGCTCTGGGACAAATGGGACATTCATCGAAAGGATGAGATTTTGGAGGTGATTTGAGTAGGGAGAGCTTCCCCAGGCAGTGAAATGTAGCCCAAAAGGTGAGCTGAGAAGGTCTGAAGATGGCTGAGTAAAAGTCATCACTGAACATAAGTTGAAGCCCTGGAACGTGTTTTCTGAAAGGGATAGTGGACCACCTGAGTAGGCTGCTTAGCCTTGGAGGGCACCTGGAATAGAAAGGAGACAAAGGAGGGAGTGCTATGACGGGATGTTTAAAGAAAGTTGGAAGCATTGGATCCACCGAAAGGTAGAGAAGGATGAGGACCAAGGAAAGCAGGATATTAAATCCACCTCATTCCGAAACATCTTTGTCGAGCACGTTACCTAACCCCCAACAAAGCACTTCAGATGAGTGTGGAGAGTGCCTAGAATTGAGCTGAGCTTTGCATCAGCCAGGTCTAGTTACTGGCGCATCACTGGACCTCAGTGAACCCAGTCTCCTCATTTGTAAACTGGTCATACCTATTCCATTTGGTCACCATGGGATCCTTTAGATAAGAAATAAATAGCAAAAGTAAGTGGCTGAGGAAATCAGAGGAACTGTCTCAGTCTTCAAAAGCATGCTACTGATGACTTGTGAGTACAAGCTTGGAATAAACTGGAGGAAAGAGAAGTCTGAAGCCAGCAGATAAGGGGAATGCTGAAGACGTGCACACAGGTGCTGCTTTCTCTGTTGAGATTTTGGCAGATGGTCAGGCCGTTGCCCCCGACAGGCAGTTCTGCTTCTGGGAAATGACTGTGTTTTAACTTCTGATTTTAGGTCCGACTGCAGACACAGCCACCAAGTTTGCCTGGACAGCCTCCCATGTATTCTGGCACCTTTGACTGTTTCCGGAAGACTCTGATGAGAGAGGTACGGAATCATGGTGCTGGGCTTTTCTCCTGTTCAGAGGAACACATTTTCAGAGGGTTGGCGTGTTACTTCTCCGGGGGCCTGGGGGACTGCATGGTTCTGCAGGAGGTCCAGCCCACACGCCTGGCTCTCTCACCCCATGTCATCCTATGTCCCTCTGTTGTCATCGCTCCGGAGTGTTTGAGAGTTCCAGTTACTGTTTTATGTGGATGAATGAAGCTAATAAAATGGTTCTGTCTCTCTTGGAAGGCAGAATTTAGACCACAGGGAGTTCATGAGAAATAATTGGAGACGTGAAATAAAAGAAAGTGCAAAGCTGGGGGATCAGTGTCAGAAGTTCACATAAAATTTGGAGGAAAGGTCAGCCTGTCTGAGGGAAAAAGAGTGAAAGAGAGAGAGAGTCTTCAAACCCATAGACAAGGAAACTAAATTGGTGTGAGGTTATTGAATTGTATAATCATTTTTTAGGTATTTCTTAGAGTGAAAACATGGGATTTTAAAAAAGTTTTAATGACTAGTGATGCTTATTACTGACTTCATTAGCACACAGGTAACAACACCTGGTTAAGAACTTTTCCTTCGTTGCCTAAAATATAACTCCAATGTGAATAAATAGTAAATATATAGTTTTTATTAAATATACAGAAGTAAGAAGCAGGTATCACCCAGACAAAGAGGGGATGCTGGTAAGTGATGGACTCAGTCTAAGAGAAGCTGTTCCCGGGGCTCCTGCAGGACCCAGGTGTGGGAGGAAGATTTTGAAGTGGAATCTACCCAATCATCCATGCTGGAGATGGTGCCGTCTTTTCTTCTATAAGACTGTGTTTCTCTCATCAACCCAGAATGGAGTCTGATCAGTGTCCAGTGGAGGCTTTGAGCTTCCAGTCTGCTAAGAGTTCTCTGCCCTTACAGAGAGACAGGATTATATGCCCCTGGTCAGGAAATGTTATTGAGCACGTTTAGTGCCTTGGCAATGTGCTGGGTGCTGGAGGCTTGGTGAGAATGGCTTGTATAAACCCAACTCCCTGCAGCGTCAAAGAGGCTTCCTCAGTCCATATTTGTGCTTGTCTCTGGGTTTTGCTGTGCCAGATTGAGCTCACTTTCTGGTACTACTGGACGGATCTTGGTTGTACTGCGGGAACTGGGTGGACCAGACAGTGGAAAGAAGGCTGGAGAAGTTGGGAGTTGTTGGCCCTCGGCCTTGGGCAGCCTTCTCAGCCAAGTGGGAAGCTGTGGGAGGGGCTTTGGGAGGGTTTTGTCCTGAGGGGCTTTTGCAGATCCTTCTCAGAACCTTCTCTTCCTATTCACCCTTCCCTCTTTACCTTCTGTGCACATTGCACTTGGAGAGTCTGCTTATAGCCTGTAGCAATGGTAGACCTTTGCAGGATCTGGGAGGAATGCTGCCAAGTACAGTTGTGCCCTTTAGTTCTGGAAAGAAGATGGGTTGTGAGTGCCCGGAGTCTGCAGTGAGGCAGGTTCTCCAGCCTAGGTCTGTGGAGCCTCCCCTGTGTGTAGTAGCATCCCCCTCCCCTGCCCATTTCTCCTGCCAGTTCCTGTAGGGAGCAACTGTAACATGTTTTTAAAAATTAGCCCTTATTTTGTATTAAAATGATATAAGCACTTAGTTTGTTACTGAAGGACTTGTAACAAAGTAGCCCCCCACCCCAATCCTCTAGAAGTTGCTACTTTCTACTTTCTCAATTACTGTTTTTCCTCCTCCCTTTTTGGGAACTTCTCCCACCAAGGATTGCACCCCTGCCCCCTGCAGTGAAAGTTCACAGAGTCTTAACCACTGAACCATCAGGGAAGTCCCTCAGCTCTCTCAGTTAATGCTGTCTTCTACCGAGCTACATGCACGTATTTTATCCATTTAAAACTGTTTTAGCTACCTGTTTGTGGTAGATGGTTTTAACTCTTGCATTCCTTAGCTCCTCTTTCTGCTCTGCCCAGTAATTTCATCATCCTTTGTGGTTTAATACAGTTCACTGTTTTCATGATTACAACTTTATGTATGTTTTTTCTCTGTTAACAAAGTAATGTCCTTCAGGGCGCATTTCATTACTTGTACAGCTTTTTGTTTTTCTTGAGGTTGGGTGAACAGTTGTGTCAGTTTCTTTTGCTTGTGTCTCTTTGAATCTCTGCCTCTGTCATCCTGTGTCCTAAATGTGCTGTAGAATACCTTTTTGTTTGGTTTTTCACACTGCCTGACAGTTATCATCCGTTCTTCCGATGTTTGTTGTTTGCTTTGTTTTTCTTAGAAAACAAATAAACTCCTCCTGGAGTCCTGGGTCTCATACTCCCATGTTGACTGGCTTCTTCCCAGGCCTGCTGTACCCAGCACCTTCCTGGGAACAGCCCTCCCCTCTCTTGGGCCAAACCCTTGGTCTCTGGGTCCCAGATCTTCCTTGTCCTCGTTGTACTAACTTGTTCGGTTGGATTGTCTACTTGTCTGTCTATTTATTGGCTACTACATAGTCAGTTTCATTATCTAAATGTACTAGTGAGAACTGATGTGCAGTCTTGCTATTGTTTTTAACAATAAGAATCTTATGTCTTTTCTGGGAGGGGGCATACTGGGTGGTTTGAGTGATCTCAGTTCCCCAACCCAGGACTGAACCCAGGCCACCACAGTGAAAGCCCAGAATGCTAACCACTAGGCCACTAGGGAACTCCCCTCAGGTCCTAATTCTTGGGAAATACAAAAATTTCTTAAGCACCTATGTCTCACCCCCAAGCAAGTCACATTGTACATTCTGTTTTGTAGCCTGCTTTTTTTTTTTTTTTCCAATTTAGTAATCTCTTCTCATGTTACCATGTGATTGTATGGCTGTGTGATAGTCCAATATGAGATTTCCGTAATTTGTCTCATTAATCTCCTGTTTGGGAATGTTCCAAAATGCGGTGTTTAATAAATGCCTGTTGTCATTCTTTTTTATATCTTTGAGTATTCCCTTAGAATATGTTTCTAGACAGGTAGTTTTCTGATGGAGGTGTAAGCTACATGTTGCCAGTTTGCCTTCCAGACTAGAAGCTGTTTTCAGTTTCTCCAGCAGTATATAAGAAGACAGCCATTTCTGATAAGTGTGGGAAGATTCTTCCTTTTAAAGCTCTCCTTGCTTGGGGAAAGGAGGCCACAGGTCAGAGGACAGGCTGCTTCCCTGCTTCAGTGATGTAGATGTTAGTAGTGTCTGTAAACAGCTTCTCCTCCTATGCTTCCTTGCAGGGCATCAGGGGTCTATATCGGGGCATGGCTGCCCCCATCGTCGGGGTCACCCCCATGTTTGCTGTCTGCTTCTTTGGGTTTGGTTTGGGGAAGAAACTGCAACAGAAACACCCAGAGGATGTGCTCAGGTGAGTACTTACTTACCAGCCCGGAGCACTCGATGCTGTTCTGCCGATGTATGTGATCTGTGATGTGATGCAGGTTTCAGGAAAGAATTATCAGACCAGCAGTGGCTGTCCTCTTCTCCCTATCAGGGAGGTACTTGGGTTTCCTTTGCCCTGTGGACCAATAGGGTAAAAGATAAAACCCAAAGCCCTCCCCCAACCCCCTAACTAGATTGTCGTCATTTCTTATGTGAAGTAGTCTTGCTTACTGGGGATATTAGTAATACCAGCCCCACAGCACTGGGAGGTCCGAATGCTAAAGTGTGTGTCAGATACCACGAAGGTACCTGGTGCTACAGTAATGACGGCAGCAGCCTTGTTTCTTATCCCCTGGATGAGAGAAGCGAAGGTTTCAGCTTCTGTCTTCCTTCATTTTCGTAACATGATTATAATTATTTCCAAGTATTGGTGTCTCTGTTGCAGTGAAAGAAATTAGTATGTTTCCTTCCAGTAGACTTTCAGAAGTTGGATTTGGGTATGGAGAGGCAGATGAGGTAGAATTAAGGCTCAGAACTGACAAAGCAGTGAATGAAAACGGGCTTCTTGGGATGCAGGGGCATTCTGAGTTGACACCGGGATGACAAGGCACACTCAGTCTGGGATGACACCTCCTGGGTGGGGCTACATCAGCACAGGACCCACAGCAGCTGGCTAGGCTTGGATTCTAGAGCTCAAGGGAGGAAGCCCAGGGTGCCCTGTGGTTGATTTCGATCACTACTTCAGGCCACAGCAGGCTGAGTGAGGGGCGAGGCGTAAATAGAAATGCTCATAACATGAAACTATTTCTGGAGTCCCCGTGACTCTCTGAATGTGGCCAGCTTCTATAAAAAGCCATAGGTGGCCCCAAATGTGAGTGTAGGGGGCGGGGTCCTTTGGAAGCTGTGTTTGACTGTTTTTTAAAATATGTATTTTATTTATTTGGCTGCAATGAGTCTAGTCCCCTGACCAAGGATCAAACTTGGGCCCCCTGCCTTGGGAATGTGGCATCTTAGCCCCTGGGCCACTAGGGAAGGCCATGTGTTTGGCTGTGGTAGTCCAAATAGACTGTGGACACATGTCCTCTCTGAGCACCTGGGGTTTTAGCTCATATGCTAGCTCACAGCTGTATCATGAACCGGGGCCATGCCCAAGAACTTTCATGGGGTGACTGCTACTGCCTCAGCCTGTGGGTTGTATTCCCTGTACCGTCACTTCAGTGCTCAAAGAAGTACCCTTCCTGCCTGAGCAAAGGTTGAGACACTCCAATCCCCACCCCATAATCCTTCCATGTTCTGAATCCTGAATGTCAATCCTGCCACCTTCTCTTCCCCACTGTAGTGTTGGGCATAGTACAGAAAGGAACATTACCAGGACCTTGGATGGAAGCTCGAGGGTCCAGACCTCACAGATGCTTCCCTGGGGTGAGTGAGGGGTGGCGGAATGGGCCACCCATGCAGGCTGTCTACATGGTACCCTGTGTACATGCAGAGACCCTGTTCAGAGGAGAGTCCCCAGTCCCGGGAGATACGTGCAGCCTAAGGTCTGGGCATCCATGGAAGAACAGATGTTGGTCTCACGAGTGGAAGTTCTGTTGCTGAAAGGGTACCTCTCAGGGACAGCAGTGTGAACTGAAACTGTGAAGGAGGCCAGCCATGAAAGCAGGTCTCTCAATGGTTGAGCACACAGCCTGTGTGCTGGGCTTGCACGCCTGAGGTAGTTGTGTGAGGCCTGTCTGGGGTGAGTGCACAGGAAAAACAGCCGTTGAGACCAGTGCCCTGCCTCGTGACCAAGCTCGTATTGCTCTTGGCACTGAGACCCCTGCCCTGGGAAACTTGATGTCAGGACTGGAAGTGGATGTCTCCCTATTTCCATTTGACATCTCTGTTCCAGGTTTTGGGCTCCTTGTGGGGTGGGATAGTCCTAAAGGCTTGGCTTCTAGAGGCCTGGGGTCGGGAGGGGCCTGAGGGTCAGGCAAGAGGGTGAAGTTTTTCATCAACTTGTGCTCAATTGTGGGAACTCTGTTGAAATGCAAAATTGTAACTCTGTGCTCCATTGCCTCTGAGACCAGTCTGCCTGGAGACCAGATTTTCCTTAATCTCGGAAAGAAAAGGAGACGTCAGAGGCGGCACAGGCAGTGATGCTAGGAGCCTCCTGTTCCTTCACATACTCAGTGTGGTTCATTCTGTGAGGGCTGCAGTGAGGATCCAGATCTCTGGCCACTGGAGGACTATTCCCTGCACAGAAGCCATAGGACCCATCACACGTGATTGGGTGCCATCCTTGACAGGGCGTTTCCCAGCAGCTTACAGCACATACCTCACAACTTGGCATGCGGATATGGCCATAGCCATTACCTTGACGCTGTCCTGTGTGAGTCTTGGCTTAAAGTGTTATCAGGCTCTTGGTGATCCAGAGAAGGGGAGATTGGAGGAGATCTGGGGTTAACTGAGGTCTACATCCTGGATTATAGGCTATTTCTCACAACAACCCTGAACTTTGCTGATCAAGGCTCGGAGAGGCCTGGAAACTCATCCATAGTCACTGCATGGCCGGCCAGGGGAGAACCTCTCCTGTGACTGAGGCCATCTGAGTGTGCCCGTGGGCCTTGTGACTAAGCTCATATTGTTCTCGGCACTGAGACCCCTGCCCTGGGAAATTTGACGTCAGAATATACATAGAACTTGGCTTTGGTGTGAAACATAATCTATTTGTGCTGGACTTCCGCCCAGTCTGAGTACTTATTTAATTTTTTTTTCTTTGCTGGGGCTGCCTCTGTTCTGAGTAGTTAGTCACAGGTTCTTGCCTTTTGTTTTTGTTTTCAATACAGCTACCCCCAGATATTTGCAGCTGGGATGTTGTCTGGAGTATTCACCACAGGAATTATGACCCCTGGAGAGCGAATCAAGTGCTTGTTACAGGTGAGGATGTGATCAGGGTTGGGGAAGATATTGTTTGGAGGCAGGTGGCTAGCTTTTCTACTGGGTATACAATTTTGGGTGGATGTGTATGTCCTTTTACCCTTTATAAAGGCTTCAGATCAGGTGTGCAAACAGTTTTCAAGGTTTTTAGGAACATAGAAGCAGTTGTACTAGAGTCAAGAACCAGGACAGTGTAACAAATGAACCAAATGTCACTCGTGTGATGGGTCAACTCAGACTTATCCACCCTTGTTAGCAGCTACTTCAGAACTCCAAAAGGTGAGTCGTGTGTCTTCAGAGGTGGAAGGGAGGCTGCTCTTGGCCAACATCGTCTGTCTGCACCCACTGCCCAAAGGCTCAGCGCCCTTAGAGTGCCCAAGCTTGTTCCCAGGCTAAGGCTGTGAACTGGCTGCTTGCCTTACCACACAGGGCTCCCTTTAAAAAAAAAGCAGCACTGCTTTTTTCTTCTAACGGCCGAAGCAATTTAGTACATAGTCTTTGCTAGAAAAATTTTGGTAATGCAGAGAAGCACAAAGAAAACAATGTATTTATCACCCATGAGGTAAGCACCATTATACTTTCTGTGTGAATTCTTCGTCTTTTTAGTAAACATGCATATTTAAAAAAATTTATCTTTTGAAATAAAATTGGGGTCACATACTGCCATAGTTTTGTAACCAGCTTTTTTCATTTGCTTTGTCACAATATTTTTGTGATTATTTTTCTCAGACGTCATTTTCTGTGCTTTATTTCAATTCAGGGCTGTAATTTACCCAATACTCCTTTATCTGGGGATAATCCAAATTATATATCATAGTGAAGATCTTATGAATAAGTCTCTGCATGTGTTCCTGATTATTTTCTTAGGATAAATGTCTAGACTTGAAATTAGTATATTTAAAGATAAGCAGTTTTAAAAGAATTTTCAACACATGTTGGGGTTTCCTGGTGGTTTAGTGGTAAAGAATCCGCCTGCCAATGCAGGACACTTGGGTGCGAACCCTGGGTAGGGAAGATCCCCTGGAGGAGAAAATGGCAATCCACTCCAGTATTCTTCCTGGGAAAATCCCCTGGACAGGAGCCTGTGGGGTCGCAAAGAGTCAGACACGACTGGGTGACTGAGTACACGCACATAATGTATGTGCGTTAGTAATGTAGGTTACTAAGTGGCCCTTCTAGAAAGGTCTGTCACTTTCTATTCCCATCAGTGGAAGAAGAGCTCTCACTTCCCAGCAGATTCTGCAGCATCTAATTTACAATCTCTGCTAGGGTGTTGTGTGAAAAATTTGCATTGTTTTAGTTTTTCTTGCTTTTTATTGTCGGTGAGCTTAATTACTTTGATTCATATTAGCTGTTTATATCTATCCTTCGTGAAACACCTCTTTGTATTCTTTGCTCATTTGTCAGTTTGTTTGATTTATAAAAGCTTTAGACATGTTTTGATTTAATATTATCGTAATAATATTAAACGCGACACATGGGATCTTAGTTCTCCAACTAGGAATGGAACCTTGTGCCCCCTCCGTTGCGAGTGTGGAGTCAACCACTGGACCACCAGGAAAGTCCCTTATTTAAAAAAATCTTTATACAATTTTTAGATATTGCACTCCTTTTACAGTTATCGCAAAATATTGGCTCTATTCCCCATGTTGTGCAATACATCCTTGTAGCCTGTCTTCACCCAATAATTTATACCTCCTACTCCTCCACCCCTAAACACTTTGGAAATATTAAGGTTATTAATTTCTTATCATATGTGGCAAATCTTTTTCATGCTTTGCATTAGTCATTTAATTTTGTGCATTGTTTAAATTAAATGTTTTATTTTGAGATAATTAAAGGTTCACTTACAGTTGTAAGAAATAATACAGAGGGAAGAAAAGAAATAAATATACAAAGACATCCCACATGTTCTTTACCTTGTTCTTCCACAGAGGTAACGTACTATAAAACTGTAGTATAATATCGCAACCAGAATACTGACATTGATACAGTCAAGATGCAGAACAATTCTATCATGCCAACGATGCCTCATGTAGCCCTTGAATAGCCACTTTCATTTTCTTTTCCCCACACCAGTCCTTTTTTCTTTCGGCTGCATGCACAGCATGTGGGATCTTCGTTCCCTGACCAGGGATGGAATCCACACTTCCTGCATTGGAAGTTAGGAGTCTTAACCACTGAAATGCCAGGGAAGTCCCTCCACTCCAGTTCTTAAGCACCCGAGCAATCACTAATCTGAACTCCATTTCTATAAATTTGTAGCTTCAAGACATGTGTAAATGGAATCATACAGTATGTAACCTTTTCAGATTGGCCTTTTCAACTTAGCATAAATTTTCTGGAGAGTTGTATAGATTGTGGAATGTATGAGTATTTCATTCCTTTTTAGTAGTCCCATAGTATGGGTGTACTACAGATATGTTTAATTTTTATCCATTGAAGGACATCTGGGTTGTTTCAGTTCAGGGCTGTTATAAATAAAGATGCTATAAACATTCATGTACAGAGATTTTTCTGGGAAAATCAATCTTCGTTTCTCTGGGATAAATGCCCAGAGGTGTAATTGCTGAGTCATATGGTAGTTACATGTTTAGTTTTCTTTTTTTGTTTCTTATGGCCATGCCACATGGCATGTGTAATCTTAGCTCCCTGATCAGGGATCAAACCCATGTCCCCTGCAGTGGATGTGCAGAGTCTTAACCACTGGACCTCCAGGGAAATTCCATGCATGTTTAAAGAAACTATCAATCTTTTTCTAGTGTAACTGTATCATTTTACATTCCCACGAGCACGGTATGAGTGATCCAGTTTCTGTGCATCCTAACCAACATTTGGTGTTGTCACTATTCTTAATTTTAGCCATCCTGAGAGATGTATAGTGATACCTCATTTTAATTTGTATTCTTCTACTAGCTGAAGGTGTTGAATATCTTTTCATGTGCTTATTTGCTATCACTGTATCCTATTTGGTGAAATGTCTGTTCATGTGTTTTGCCCATTTTCTAATTGGATTATTTGGGATTTTTTTATTATTATTACTGAGTTTCGAGAGTCCTTTATTCTAGATACTATTGCTTTGTCAGATATGTGGTTTGCATATTATTTTCTCCCAGTGTATAGTTTGTCTTTTCATCCTCTCAGCAGAGTCTTTAGAGCAAACGTTTACATTTTGATGAAGTCCAGTTTGTTCATTTCTCTTTTATAGGTAGGGTTTTGGATGTTTAGAACATCAGATCTTAAGGAATCTTTTCCTAGCCTGAAATCCCAAAGATTTTCTTATATGCTTTTTTCTGAAAGTTTTATTTATAGTTTAACCTTTTCCATGTAGGTTTGTGAGTCCATTTTGAGTTAAGTTTTGTATCATGTATGAGAATTAGGTCAGAGGGTTTTTTCCCCCCGTGGGGCTATCCAGTTTGCACCATACCATTTCCTGGAGATTTACCTTTATTCTACTGAATTAATTTGCACCTCTGTTAAAATTCAGCTGAGTGTATTTGTGTGGGTCTATTTCTGTGTACTCTGTTTTCTTTCATTGATTTATGCAACTTTCCCTTCATTACTATTACACAGTCTTGATTAGTATAGCCATTGGCTAAGTCTTGAAACTGTCTAGACTGATCCCTCCCACTTTATTCTTTAAAAAAAAACAAAACTGGGACTTCCCTGGTGGTCTAGTGGTTGGAAATCTGCCTTCCAAGGCAGGGAGTGTGGGTCCGATCCCTGGTCCAGGAACTAAGATCCCACATGCCGTGGGACAGCTAAGTCTGAAGACCACAGCTACTGAGGCCACACGCCCTGGAACCCACGCACTGCAACCAAGACCCAGTGCCATAACTGAGACTCAACATAGCCAAGCCAAATAAAAAATTAAAAAAACTGTTCTCGCTGTTCTAATTTCTTTGTTTTTTCCATGTTAATTTTAGGATAATTTAGAAAACAGAAAATTCTTGCTGAGAGTATGTTGAATCTATAGATCAACTTGGGTAGAATTAACATGTTATTTTGAGTCTTCCAATACCCAGACATGTTACACCTCTCCATTTATTTAGAACTTTAATTTCTTTTATCAGCATTGTGTAGTTTTCAGCATATAAGCTCTTAATGTGTTTTCTTACACACCTAAGTCCTCTGTAAAGTGACATTGTAAATGGTATTATAATTTTAATTTTGTTGTCTGCATGTTCATTGCTAGTTTGTAGAAACACAATTGATTTTTAAAAATATTTATTTATTTTTATTTTTGTCTGTGCTGGGTCTTTGTTGCTGCTCAAGGGCTTTCTCTAGTCACGGTGGGTGGGTTCTAGTCTCTGGTTGCAGTGTGCCGGCTTCTCATTGCGGTGAATTCTCCTGTTGTGGAGTACAGGCTCGAGGGCACGTGGACTTTAGTATTTGCAGCACGTGAGCTCAGTAGCTGTGATGCCCGGGCTTAGTTGCCTTGTGGTATGTGGGATCTTCCCAGATCAGGGATTGAACCAGTGTCCCCTGCATTGGCAGGCAGATTCTTAACCACTGGACCACCAGGGAAGCCTGAAATACAATTGATTTTTGTATGTTAATTTTGTGTCTTGTGAACCTTCCTGAACGCTCTTATTAATTTTAATTTTTTTTTTTTTTTGGTAGATTCTTTGGGATTTCCTATATAGATAATCTTGTTATTTGCAAACAGGGACAGTTTTATTTCTTCATTTCTGATCTGTTTACCTTTTATATCCTTATTTCACTGGCTAGAACTTCCAGTACCATGTTGAATAAGACTGATGAGAATGGATATGTTTACCTTGTTCCCAATCTTATGGGGAAGTATTCAGCATTTCACCATTAAATATAATCTCAGGGAAGCTCAGGTGGCTCAGTGGGAAAGAATCCTCCTGCCAGTACAAGAGACACAAGGTGTAATTTTGGAGTGGGTTGCCATGCCCTCCTCCAGAGCATCTTCCCAGCCCAGGGATTGAACCCAGGTCTCCCGCATTGCTAGATACTCTTTGTCAACTTGAGAAGGTTACCTTCTCTTCCTCTTTTTCTGAGAGTTTTATGGATATTGACTTTTGTCAAATGTTTTTTCTTCCTTTATTAATGTGATCGTGTGATTTTTCTCCTAAACTCTTAATATAGTGAATTACTTCCTTTGCTCTTGAACACTGAAGCAATTCCTCATTACTGGAATAAAGTCCCCTTTATATATTGCTGAGTTCTATTTTCTTATATTTTGTTAAGGATTTTTCATCTATAGTCATGAGAGATATTAGTCTGTCATTTTTTTTCTATATTGTCTTTGTCTGGTTTTGATATCAGAGTAATACGAGCTTCATAAAATGAATTGGGAATTGTTCCCTCTTCTACTGTATAGAATATGTGTTGATTTTTCTGTAAACATTTGGTAGAATTGGTACAATTTTATAGTGAAATCATATAGGCTTGAGATTTGGGGTAAGAAATTTTTAAATTATGAATTCAGCTTTCTTTAAAGTTACAGGCCTATTCAAATTATTTATTTCATATTGGGAAAATTGTGATAGTTTTTGTTTTTTTATCTAAGTTGTCAAATATGTGTGTGTAAAGTTGTTTGTAGTACTCCTTTATTGTCTTTTTTTATGTCTGCAGGGTCTGTGGTATTATCTTCTGTTTTATTCCTGGTATTAGTAATCTGTGACTTCTCTTTCTTTTTTCTTTGTCAGACTCACTAGAGGTTTGTCAGTTTTTATTGATCTTTTCAAAAAAGATTTTCCTTTCTCTTTTTTTTTTCAGCTGTGTAACGCAGCTTGTAGGATCTCAGTTCTCGACCAGAGATTGAAACCAGGCTATGGCAATGAAAGCCCAGAATCCTAACCGCTAGGCCAACGGGGAACTCCCCTCTTTGATTTTCTTTATTATTTTTCTGTTTTCAATTCCATTGGTTTCTGCTTCTGTTTTTATGATCTCCTTCCTTTTGCTTGTTTTTGGGTTTAGTTTGCTTTTCTTTTCTCTCTCTCTCTCTCTTTTTTTAAGCTTTTGAAGTGCAAGCTTAGAATCTTGGTTTGAAGCCTTTCCTCTCTTCTGAAGTGTGCAGGCAGTGCTATAAAGTTTCCTCTCAGCATTGCTTTAGCTATGTCCCACAAACTCCAATATATTTCAGTTTTCAGTCAGTTGAGTGTGTTTTCTGGTTTCCTTTGGGACTTCCTTTTTGAATTGCTTTTGAAGAGTGTTGTTCAGTTTCCAAGTGTTGGAGATTATTGATTTCCGGTTTGAGTCCATTGTGATTGAAGAACATATTCTGTATCATTCACATTCTTTTAAATTTCTTGAGGGTTGCTTTATGGCCTTGGATATGGTTTATCTTGTTTGTGTGCCACTGGCATTTAAAAAGAATGTGTGTGCTGCTGTTGTTTGGTGGCAAAATCTCTAAATGTCGATTATATCCTGTTGGTTGATGGTGTTGAATTCTTTATCCTTGACGATTTTATGGCTAGTTGTTCTGTTTGTTGATGGAGGAATTCGAAATCTCCAGCTGTTACTGTGAGTTTGTTTCTTCTTTCAATTCTATTAGTGTCCCTTCACATAGTTTGCAGTTTTTTTGTTTAATGTATACACACTTAGAATTGCTATGTCTTCTTGGTGGATTGGCCCTTTTCTCACTGTGTAAATGTTCTTCATATTACCATTATATAATATTCCATATTTTTGCTTACCGTGTTCTTCCTGGTGTTCCAGAGTTCCTTCTTTTATACTTTCTTTTCTGTTTAAAGAACTTCCTTTAGCCATTCTCTTGGGATATATCTACGAATGACAAAGTCGCTGAGTTTTCTTTCATCTAAGAATGCCTGCTTTTCCTTTTATTCCTGAAGAATATTTTCACTTGACATAGGGTCCTGGGATGACAGTTCTTTGCTTTCAGCTCCTGAAAGATACTGTGCCACTCCTTTCTACCCTCCCCGGTTTTCTGCTGTCATTCTAAATATTTCAGTGTTGTTCTTCGGTTGCTAAGTCATGTCCAGCTCTTTGTGACCCCATGGACTACAAGGCTTCCCTGTCCTTCACCATCCCCCAAAGTTTGTTAAAACTCATGTCCAGTCAGTCAGTGATGCTATCCAAACATCTCCTCCTCTGTCGCCCCCTTCTGCTTCTATCTTCAATCTTTCCCAGCATCAAGGTCTTTTTCAGTGAGTTGGCTCTCCACATCAGGTGGCCAAAGTATTGGAGCTTCAGCTTCAGCGTCAGTCCTTCCAGTGAATATTCAGGACTGCTTTCCTTTAGGATTGACTAGTTTGATCTTCTTGCCGTCCAAGGGGCTCTCAAGGGTCTTCTCCAACACCACAATTCAGAAGCATTTATTCGTTGGTGTTCAGTCTTCTTTACGGTCCAACTCCCATCCATGTGTGTTATTTTTCTCAGGCTACTCTTAAGCTTCTTTCTTTGTTTTCAGTTTTCGACTAAGTTCATTTGTGATGTGCTCTGGCATGGATTTATTTTGGGGCATTCTGTTTAGGTTTTGGTCAGCTTCTTAAATCTCTATGTTTCAGTTCAGTTCAGTCGCTCAGTCATGTCTGACTCTTTGTGACCCCGTGGACTGCAGCACACCAGGCCTCTCTGTTCATCACCAGCTCCCAGAGTTTACTCAAACTCATGTGCATTGAGTTGGTGATGCCATTCAACCATCTCACTCTCTGTCGTCCCCTTCTCCTCCCGCCTTCAATCTTTCCCAGCATCAGGGTCTTTTCAAATGAGTTAGCTCTTTGCATCAGGTGGCCAAAGTATTGGAGTTTCAGCTTTAACATCAGTCCTTCCAGTGAATATTCAGGATTGATTTCCTTTAGGATGGACTGGTTGGATCTCCTTGCAGTCCAAGGAACTCTCAAGAGTCTTCTCCAACACCACAGTTCAAAAGCATCCATTCTTTGGTACTCAGCTTTCTTTGTAGTCCAACTCTCACATCCATACATGACTACTGGAAAAGCCATAGGCTTGACTAGACTGACCTTTGTTGGCAAAGTAATGTCTCTTCTTTTGAATATGCTATCTAGGTTGGTCATAGCTTTTCTTCCAAGGAGCAAATGTCTTTTAATTTCATGGCTGCACTCACCATCTGCAGTGATTTTGGAGCCCCCCAAAATAAAGTCTGCCACTGTTTCCACTGTTTCTCCATCTATTTCCCATGAAGTGTTGGGACTAGATGCCATGATCTTAGTTTTCTGAATGTTGAGCTTTAAGCCAACTTTTTCACTCTCCTTTTTCACTTTCATCAAGAGGCTCTTTAGTTCTTCTTCACTTTCTGCCATAAGGGTGGTGTCATCTGCATATCTGAGGTTATTGATATTTCTCCCGGCAATCTTGATTCCAGCTTGGGCTTCCTCCAGCCCAGCATTTCTCATGATGTACTCTGCATATAAGTTAAATAAGCAGGGTGACAATATACAGCCTTGACGTACTCCTTTTCTTACTTGGAACCAGTCTGTTGTTCCATGTCCAGTTCTAACTGTTGCTTCCTGACCTGCATACAGATTTCTCAAGAGGCAGATCAGGTGGTCTGGTATTCCCATCTCTTTCAGAATTGTCCACAGTTTATTGTGATCCACACAGTCAAAGGCTTTGGCATAGTCAATAAAGCAGAAATAGATGTTTTTCTTGGATTCACACTTTTTTGATGATCCAGCGGATGTTGGCAATTCGATCTCTGGTTCCTCTGCCTTTTCTAAAACCAGCTTGAACATCAGGAAGTTCACGGTTCACGTATTGCTGAAGCCTGGCTTGGAGAATTTTGAGCATTACTTTACTAGCATATGAGGTGAGTGCCTTTGTGCGGTAGTTTGAACATTCTTTGGTGTTGCCTTTCTTTCGGATTGAAATGAAAACTGACCTTTTCCAGTCCTGTGGCCACTGCTGAGTTTTCCAAATTTGCTGGCATGTTGAATGCAACACTTTCACAGCATCATCTTTTAGGACTTGAAATAGCTCAACTGGAATTCCATCACCTCCACTAGCTTTGTTCATAGTGATGCTTCCTAAGGCCCACTTGACTTCGCATTCCAGGATGTCTGGTTCTAGGTGAGTGATCACACCATCATGATTATCTGGGTCTTGAAGATCTTTTTTATACTGTTCTTCTGTGTATTCTTGCCACCTCTTCTTAATATCTTCTGCTTCTTTTAGGTCCATACCATTTCTGTCCTTTCTTGAGCCCATCTTTGCATGAAGTGTTCCCTTGGTATCTCTCATTTTCTTGAAGAGATCTCTAGTCTTTCCCATTCTACTGTTTTCCTCTATTTCTTTGCACTGATCACTGAGAAAGGCTTTCTTATCTCCCCTTGCTATTCTTTGGAACTCTGCATTCAAATGGGTATATCTTTCCTTTTCTCCTTTTTTTTTTGCTTCTCTTCTTTTCACAGCTATTTGTAAGGCCTCCTCAGACAGCCATTTTGCTCTTTTGCATTTCTTTTTCTTGGGGATGGTCTTGCTCCCTGTCTCCTGTACAGTGTCACGCACCTCTGTCCATAGTTCATCAGGCACTCTGTCTATCAGATATAGTCCCTTGAATCTATTTGTCATTTCCACTGTATAATTGTTAGGGATTTGATTTAGGTCATACCTGAGTGGTCTTGGACTTCCTGATGGCTCAGAGGGTAAAGTGTCTGTCTGCAATGCAGGAGACAGGGTTCGATCCCTGAGTCGGGAAGATCCCCTGGGGAAGGAAATGGCAACCCACTCCAGTACTATTGCCTGGAAAATCCCATGGATGGAGGAGCCTGGTAGGCTACAGTCCATGGAGTCACAAAGAGTCGGACACGACTGAGCGACTTTACTTTCACTTTTCACTTTGAGTGGTCTAGTGGTTTCTTCAGTTTAAGTCTGAATTTGGCCATAAGGAGGTCATGATCTGAGCCATAGTCAGCTCCTGGTCTTGTTTTTGCTGACTGTATAGAGCTTCTCCCTCTTTGGCTACAAAGAATATAATCAACCTGTTTTCAGTGTTGACCACCTGGTGATGTCCATGTGTAGAATCTTCTCTTGTGTTGTTGGAAGAGGGTGTTTACTATGACTAGTGCGTTCTCTTGGCAAAACTCTATTAGCCTTTGCTCTGCTTCATTCGGTACTCCAAGGCCAAATTTGCCTGTTACTCCAGGTGTTTCTTGACTTCCTACTTTTGTATTCCAGTCCCCTATAATGAAAAGGACATTTTTGGGGGAGTTAGTTCTAGAAGGTCTTGTAGATCTTCATAGAACCATTCAACTTCAGCTTCTTCAGCATTACTGGTTGGGGCATAGACTTCGATTACCATGATATTGAATGGTTTGCCTTGGAAACGAACATTCTGTCATTTTGAGGTTGCATCCAAGTACTTCATTTCAGACTCTCTTGTTCACTATGATGGCTACTGCATTTCTTCTAAGGGATTTTTGCCCACAGTAGTAGATATAGTGGTCATCTGAGTTAAATTCACCCATTCCAGTCCATTTTAGTTCGCTGATTCCTAGAATGTCAGTGTTCACTCTTGCCATCTCCTGTTTGACCACTTCCACTTTGCCTTGATTCATGGACCTAACATTCCAGGTTCCTATGCATTCCAGGTTCCTCTTTACAGCATCGGACCTTGCTTCCATCACCAGTCACATCCACAACTGGGTTTTGTTTTTGCTTTGGCTCCGTCTCTTCATTCTTTCTGGAGTTATTTCTCCAGTGATCTCCAGTAGCATATTGGGCACCTACTGACCTGGAGAGTTCCTCTTTCAGTATCATATCATTTTGCCTTTTCATACTGTTCATGGGGTTCTCAAGGCAAGAACACTGAAGTGGTTTGCCATTCCCTTCTCCAGTGGACCACATGCTGTCAGACCTCTCCACCATGACCCGCCCGTCTTGGGTGGCCCTACATGGCATGGCTCATAATTTCATTGAGTTAGATAAGGCTGTGGTCCATGTGGTTAGATTGGTTAGTTTTCTGAGATTGTGGTTTTCAGTCTATCTGCCCTCTGATGGAGAAGGATAAGAGGCTTATGGAAGCTTCCTGATGGGAGAGAAAACTGAGGGGGAAACTGGGTCTTGTTCTGATGGGCGGGGCCATGCTCAGTAAATCTTTAATCCAATTTTCTATTGATGGATGGGGCTGTGATCCCTCCCTGCTATTTGCCTGGGGCCAAGGCGGATTCTTGACCAGCTGGGCTGTCAGGGAAGCTCTCAATGTTTGTTTTGCCTGATTTGGGGAGTTTTCAGCTTGACTTCTTTGAATACTTGTTCAGTCCTGCCCTGTTGTCTCCTCTTCTTCTGGGACTGGGAGGACACAAGATTAAGATTTTCTGATATAGCCCCATGGGCTTACAGTCCCTGAGGTTCTGTTTGATTTGTTTCAGTTTGTTTTGTGTCTTGTTCAGATTGGATACTTTCCACTGTTTTGTCTTCTGATGCTGCTTTTTTTTTTTTTTTTTTCCTTATCTCTCCCCTGTATTCTGCTGTTGAGCGAGCCATCCACTGAGTTTTAAATTTTGGCTGTTTTTCAGTTCTAAAACTTTCATTTGGTTCTTCCTCATACCTTCTATTTCTGTGCGAAGATTTTCTTTCTTTGCTGTGGCTTTCTAATCTTTTGAATCTATTTCAAGCATATTCACGATTCGTCATTGAAGGATTTTTACAATGCCTGCTCTAAAATGTCTGTCAAAGAATTCGTACATCTCTGTCATCTTGGTGTTGGCCTCTACTGCTTCTTTTTTCTTTCAGTTTGAGATCTTCCTGGTTAGTGCGATTTCCAGTTGGAACCCGGATATTTGCATATTTTATTGAGATTTTGGATCCTTTATAAACTTCCTGTTTCTGTTGGCTTTCTCTGACACCACGCCAGTAGGAAGTGAGGGCTGCTGCCTTGCTACTGCCAAGTGAGTACAAGTGCAGGGGCCCTGCTTGCCCTCTATAGACACTTGAGGGTGGGGCACTGCTTTTTACTGTTGGGTGGGTGTGGGAGTTCTCCTGACTCCACTGACAACACAGGACAGGAGAGCCCTGGTTACAGCTGTCAGGGATGAAAGTCCTCATTCCCTCTTTGGTCCTCTCTGACTCCACCCAGGCAGCACATTGGGTACCTCGTTACAGCCCTGCAAAGGAGGAAGTTGGGCTCCCCACATGGTCTTTGCTCGTGTGGGTGAGGGTGAGGCTACAGTTTTTTCTATGATGTATGGCTGGAAAAGAGTGTTTTTTGTCTAAAGATGTTCTGTCTTTCTAGGCTGTTCCTTTTCTGATCCTTTGTCTAGGGAATGCAGGCTTTCGTTGGGCCTTCTTTTTTAGTCTGTGCCTGTTGGCATTCCTGGATCACCAGTATCTTCTGCCTCAAGTCTGAGATATGTCAAATGAGAATACACAGCGAACTCACCATGATGTCATTGCTCAAGGCGGAAAGTACTTAGTGAGTCTGCTTCTCCTCTCCAAATTCTCAGAGCCCTCTTATATTTGTTTAAAACAAATAATGTTAGGGCTTTTTTTTTCTTTGGTATTTAGCAGGAAGAATAAAGACTTGCTAGAAGCCTGTATATTGATTTTGAGTTAGTGAATATTTATTTTCTTTTCAGTAGCCTTGTCCATTAGCCTTTTCCATCATGACTTCTTCCTTTTCTTTTATGCCTGAAGTCCTTTTCTTTTTTTTTTTTTTTGATTAATTTAGTTAGTTAGTTTTGGCTGTGCTAGTCTTCATTGCTGCTCAAGGGCTTTCTCTAGTTGCAGTGGCTTCTCTTGCTTCAGATCTCAGGCTCTAGGCACACGGGCTTCAGTAATTATGGCCTACGGGCCCAGTTGCTCCGTGGAATGTGGGGTTTTAGTTCCCAGACCGGGGACTGAACCCGTATCCCCTGCATTGGCAGGCGGACTCTCAACCATTGGACCACCAGGGAAGTCCCCCTGATTTCTGCTCCTAGATGAGACAGTCCCTGTGCACTCCTCCACTCTGCTGGGTGGCTACTTTGTACCTCTCTTCTCTTCTCAGACCCTGACCCTCTCAGCAGATGACCTGGCTTTCTACTCCACAGAGAAAACTGAAACCGCCAGAAGAGAACTTTACCAGATGCCCTCCACTGCCCCACTGGCGCCTGACTACACCTGTGGCTGCCTGGCCTGTTTCCACCAAGAATGGCCCATGCTTCTGCTTCTGCTTGACCCCGCCTCCTAACCCCTCTTGCCCATTCAGAGACCTTGTTCAGCAGTTCTTCTTTCTCTCCTTCAGCATCAGTTTTTGCTTTCTAGTAGATTGTTATGTTTGGCAAAGGTCAGCATCAGTTTTTGCTTTCTAGTAGATTGTTCTCTTTGGCAATAAAGGCATGAACCTGCTTCTGTTTTCACCTTAAAAATACAGACTTCTCTCTTTTACCTTCCACCTCCATTTCTGGGCTTCCTGTCTTTGCTCTGTGCATGTTCGTGCACGGGTGCTTAGTCACTCAGTCATGTCTGACTCTGTGACCCCATGGACTATAGCCCGCCAGGCTTATCTGTCTATGGGATTCTTTAGGCAAGAATACTGGAGCGGGTTGCCATTTCCTCCTCCAGGGTATCTTCCTGACCCAGGGATCAAACCCTAATCTCTTTTGTCTCCTGCATTGCAGGCAGATTCTTTATCCTTTCATCAGGGAAGCTCTGTCTTTACTCCCTCTTACATTGAAACTCTTGGAAAAAGTTTTTCATTTTTGTTGTTTTTTCCCCACTCGTTGTCTCCAGTACCTCTTCTCTAATAGTTAAACATACATCAGACTGGCTTTTGCCTCACAACACTAACAAAACTACTTTTATCAAGGTCACTAGTGACTTTTACACCAAGTCCAGTGTTCAGTTCTTGGACCTGGACATAGGTCCATCTTGATTCATCAACAGAATTGGACTCAACTGGTCCCCTACTCTTCCTTGAAGAGCTGTCTTCACTTGGCTTCTCTCCTGACTTTCTACCTACTTGGCTGCTCCTTCTCTATGTCCTTTGTTGATTCATCATCATCTTCTCGATCTTTTAATGTTCACGTGCACGAGACTCAGTGCTATTACACTCATCTCACTGATGATTTCTTCTTGTCTCATGACTTTTAGACACAATCTGTATGATGACGATTTTCCAATTTGTATCACCAGCTCAGATTTTTCCTGCACTCTGGACTAGTTCATCCAACATTCCCACTGGACACTAATAGGCACCTCAAAGTCACCATGTGCAAAGCTGAACTCCTGGTCTTCCTCAGTCCTTGCTTCACTTACAGCCTTCTACAACTCTGTTGGGGGCAATACCATCTGTCTAGTTGTTCAGCTCTAAAACCCCAGAGTCCTCCTAGATTCCTTTTTGTCTCATTGAACACATCCCGTTTGTTGAACAGTTAAGCTGGCTTTTACCGTATCCCAAATCTACTCCTTCCCACCACCTCCATTGTAAACCACGTGGTCCCAGGTCACCTTCATCACTGTTCTGGGTGACTGTAAGGTCCTCGTCACTTGTTTCCCTGTTTATAGTCTATACCATACATTACAGTGAACGGATTCTGTTACTATGTCACTTCATGCTCCGTCCTCTTTTTCCCCGCAGGTCACTGTGAGTCAACTCTAGCATCCTCTGATAACATGGGCCACCCTGCCATCCCTCAGACATACCAGGTTCACCTGTGGCAGGATCATCTGGGGAAGACATATTTTGTTTTAAAAGCCATTGATACTCAACCAGATATTGTCTTAAGTTTATTATTTTAGATAAATTGACATCTTCCTGATTGAAAACTTTTCCTAACCAGAACTGTTGTTGTGTTATTCAGTTGCTAAGTCACATCTTACTCTTTTGAGACCCCATGGACTGTAGCCCTCAAGGTTCCTCTGTCCATGGAATTTTCCAGGCAAGAATACTCGAGTGGGTTGCTCTTTTCTTCTCCAGGGGATCTTCCTGACCCAGGCGTCACACCGCGTCTCCTGGATTGGCAGATGGATTCTTTACTAGTGCGCCACCAGGGAAGCCCAACAAAACTCTTACTCTCTTTTATTCACCTCTTCTTTTCTATCCCTTGGCAAGTTTTTAGAGTTTTATTTACGCCAATCCTATGGCTTGATGCACATATATTTTGTTATTTTGAATGAGATTCTTTTCCATTATTCCTTCAACTAGTTGTTGGTATGTACAAAATTGTCGGATTATATATTTATTTGTAAGCATTTCTCCTTGGGAACTCTTAAATATGAACTCCCTTTCCAACTTAATTACTCTTTGGTTGATGCCTTCATATGTTTAGATTCCTCTTGACTCTGTACTTGCTTTGGATCCTGTACAGGCTTTCTTTCTTTCAGATCTTTTCTGGAATACCTCCCGCTTGCCCTCAGGCTCTTGGGGAAATGAACACATTTCAATAGGTGTCCCATATTTTTCTACATTTGCTTCCTTTTGTCCTCCTTCTCTACAAGGATGGTATTTTTAAAAATTAATACACATTTAATTTTCTTAATTAATTAAGAGACTGGGACAAAGGGCCTCTCCTTGGCCCTCCCCTGGCTCTGCACAGGACCTCTGTCCAAGCACTTAGAGCTCTGAATACAATTTCCAGCTCACCTTCTCTTAACCAAGCTTCATGATCACTTAGAGCTTGAATGGATTTAGTATTGCATGGATATTTGTTGAAGGAATAAGTAAATGACTGAAATATTGTCTAGTCCTTTCTAGAACTTCCAACTACATTTATTGGGGATAAAGATACTTGGGAATTTATTTTTCAACTTACTTTCCAGTTCCTCTGCTGTTTTTATTTTTTCCTAATCAGTGTGTATGTATTTTGTCATATTTTCACCTAGCCTTAGTTCATAGTGACTTCACCAGCATTATACATTCTAAACAACTGTCGGTGTGCCACTGAAGTCTGTTATTGATCTAATGCATAATGACCACTGGCACACTCACTGTGCACTCTTTCGTAGCCTGTTGAGTCTGTTGACTTGGATGTTGCTCTTGCTGACTTGACATTCTTCCTCCCTCTCAGATTCAGGCTTCTTCAGGGGAGACCAAGTACACTGGGCCTTTGGACTGTGCGAAGAAGCTATACAAGGAGGCTGGGGTCCGAGGGATCTACAAGGGGACTGTACTCACGCTCATGCGAGGTAACCTTTGAGCCTCCACCTGTGGTGGATTTGCCACAGGGAGGTCTTGCCTGGATCTCTGGATTAGCCTTGGCACCGTACATGCCACGGCCCTGATAGGGGCTCGCACGGTGTGTCCTGCTTTGAGGCCATTCACCTCTGGCCAGCATGGACACGCATGAGAATGGGGGGGACCTTCCATCCTTCTGGTAGGCCGGCCCCCAAGGGTGGAAATCATGACAGTGGCAGTAGCAGTAGATGGAAAGCATGGCTGGAGGGATGAGTGGGAAAAAGGAATACCATAGGAGGCTTCCCTGGTGGTCCAGTGGTTAAGACTCCAGCTTCCATGCAGGGGGCATGGTTTGATCCCTGGTGCCATGTGGTGCAGCCAGAAAAAAAAAAAAGAATGACTTAGTAACAGTGGAGCTTTCATTTGGCTTGAGAGGCATATCCTACGGGGCTGGCGCCAGGCGCCAGAGATAGCCCTGAGATGGCAGCTCGGAGGAAGGCCGGATGTTAGCTCCAGTTAATACTGCTTGGAGTGGGCATATTAGTGGGGACCACTCAGAGGGCCTCTGAAGGTGAAATAATGTCATGCTTGTTTGTGTTCACTGACACCAGTGTTGGCCCCAGAGCCACCTCTGATCACTGTAGATAGAAGTGCTGCTGAGGAACTTCTCAGAAACCTTCAAGGGTCCAGTGCCAAGGTGGCTCTCCTAAGATCAAGAAATCTGTGAGGCTTTTCTGTCATTTATTTAACATCTTTCTTGCCACTAACAGATGTTCCAGCCAGTGGCATGTATTTCATGACATATGAGTGGCTGAAAAATATCTTCACTCCAGAGGGAAAGAGGTGAGGAGAACAGAAGAGCTTAGAAGCCACTTTCCCTCATTACCGGTAGGTTTGCCCTTGCCCATTAGTGGGTCTGAAGGCAGAAATGGGACCTGCTTCTGTCTCCATGTCTACTTTCCTCTTGTTACTGTTGAGCCCCAGCTAATACCAATACCTCTTACTCTGTGGCTCACCCAGTGAGCAAGGGTTTGAAACAAGTACAGAAACCTCCTCCAAAGAGTGGCAGCTACCTTGTCACAGGAGTCTTGCCTTGGACCACCTCCCTGCAGCCAGTTCCTCCCTCTCTGTGGCTGCCAGGTCTGCACAGAGAGGGATGATCTGAACGCCACTCTCACAGCCTTTGTGTGACCAGGGTTGTGTTTGATGTTCTGCAGCGTCAATGAGCTCAGCGTGCCTCGGATCCTGGTGCTGGGGGTTTTGCGGGGATCTTCAACTGTGCTGTGGCAATCCCCCCAGACGTGCTCAAGTCCCGCTTCCAGACTGGTTAGTAGGAGATAACAGGGGTGGATGGGGTTGGAGTGGGCCCCCAAACTGGCTGCCCCTGGGATACGGAGCTCTTAAGGTCTTAGGCACACTCCCTCTCACAGTAGCTCTCAGTGAGTGTCTGGCCAGCATTCTCCCACGTAGTCATTTGTGTCCTGAGAATGTGAGACTCATTTTCTTGTCAGCCTAACATAAAGTAACTGAGAGAAGGACTTCCCTGGTGGTCCAGTGTTAATACTCCACTAGATGGGACACAGGTTCACCGTGAACGAAGATCCACATGCTGCGCAATGTGACCCCAAAAAAGTGAGAGAAGAAGTCACGTCAGCCTTTCCCCACGTGAGCGGAAGGACTGTTTCATTGTTCATTCTTTTCCCATTTCCTGGCACTAGTATAATCCAGACGTTGGTTTGTCCAGGATGAACTGTGTTGTCTGTGGACTGGTTCTGGGTGACCCACACAGTAGCCTCTCCCTGGTGCTGTGGCCCTGCAGGAAGCCTTGACTACAAATTGTCCCCATGTAGTCACCATGGTCAGGTCAGAAAGCTTCCTGAAGCCTTAATGGTTGGTTTCTGCCCACAGCGCCTCCTGGAAATATCCTAATGTTTCAAAGATGCTTGAGGGAGCTGATCCGGGATGAAGGCATCACATCCTTGTACAAGGGCTTCAATGCAGTGATGATCCGAGCCTTCCCAGCCAATGCGGTGAGTGTGACTGGCAGGGGCTATGATTTTTCCATTTGGGGCTCAGAGCAGAGTGCAGTGGTCCGATTTTGCTTGCTTCTGAGATTTAACTGGGGCTCAGTTTTTCTGAAGTCCCACCCTCAGCCAGAGCGTCCTCATTTGTCCCCTTTCCTAAATCTGTCAGATGAGTTACCTTTGTGATTCTCCAAGGCGAGGAGCTTTGACTTCCTGGCATGGCCATCAGAAGTGGGCCAGTTGTGGGACATGCATTTTCTTTCCTATTAGGGATGAGAAAGCACAGCTTGATTCCGTGAGTTGAGGAAGGGGGTAAGATTAGGAACGGGTTTTGGTCCTGACAGGGCCAGCCGCACAACGCTGGGGTCTCTGTGAGTAGCCACAACTCCTGTTGGCTTTTCTTTTCCTTCCAACCCCTTCTCAGGCCTGTTTCCTGGGCTTTGAATTGCCATGAAGTTCCTTAACTGGGCTGTGCCCAACTTGTGAGGCTGAAGGCTGCTCCAGGCTTCAGGATGCCAGAAGCTGTCATCCAGGAGGAAAACTGTGGCAGGACTAGGCAGTCCTGAGGTGTGAGGAGAGGGGGATGGTGGGATGAGAGCTCTGGCATGGACCTGTCGAGACCATTGTCTTAATCACACCTCTACCTGTTATTGCCATTTTGCAACTTGAATCTCTCTTGTCAATTTAAGGGATCTCATGAGGACTTGAGGTGGAATAAGTAGCTTCTAGACCACATACCAACCTGCGCCAGGGTGCTGTCTGCCAGTTGACTACTAGCCCTCCTACACCCAGAATACTCTTCGAAAAAGAGGACTGTCAACCTCTCACTGGAGACACTCTGCATGTTTTCAGCCAGCTGTCTATGAGCTGGGCCTTCCTGGATCCCTAGCCAGGAACACCCCACCAGGGTATCCTCTAATCCTGGCATGCACAGCTCCAGGTCCACATGGGAATGTGGACCTGAGGCCTGCATCTGTCTGTCTATGCAGACTGAGCAAATGTGCCTAGGGTGGAGAGGCCTGTTAACACTCGGGTTTTGTTTTGTTTTTTTAATGCAGCAAGTAATCAGAATTAAAACTAGAGTAGCCTAATTTCCCAGGAGTGTTGGGAAAGCTTTCTCTCCTACACAGAGGAGAGTTTTGAATAGACCATCCCAGCTTGCTAGGATAAGTGAGAAAGTGAGAAAAGCCCAGTGTAGGAAGACTCTTTTTGCACACTCTTTTCTCATGAGGAGCGCCTATATTGAACAGGAAATAATAAATATTGTTTCTAATTTTCGCAATGTGTGAATTTTTTTTCTTTTGATTCTGGGTCATTTCAGCAAGCAGCCAGGGCCTCGGTGGAGGCTGTTAGGCATCTAGCAACCTTCCCTGGATGGAATTCAGGCAGCAATTTCAGCAAGAGAGAAAGAGGAAGAAGTCTTGGCCCACCTGGCCTTCCCTGACTGCCCTGGCCCCAGCTCCTGGAGGGTTAGATCGGTGGGGTGGATAAGGCAATCTGACTGGTAACTGTTCCCATAGCGCTTGGGGTCGCTGTTATGATCTGATGTCTGGGCCTACTTATCAGGCTGAAAGATGATGATTGATTGGGTGCAGCCAGGGGAGATGAGGGAAGTCAGAGTGGAGAGTGACAGGCTAGCTAGTCCGTCCTTAGCTGGGGGAGGGAGAGGCTACCAGAGCTGGGCTTCTCTGGCTTTGTCCCATCTGGCAGTCACACTTCCGCTGGCACTTCCCACCTCACTGCAGCTACACAGAGATCCCTTGGACTTTGGCTTCAGAGGTATCACTCAGTGTAAATGGGTGAGAGGGGAAGGACCCATCCCCATCTGGGAGTGGGTGGTGGCCAATTTTGCCCAGAAGCTGAAGATTTAGGGTTTAAGGAAGGAAGCTTTATTCCTGGGAAGATATTTTCTGGATGATGGTCAAGTAAAAATAATTGCTTCAAGGATAAAAATTGTTGCTCTTCTTCCTGGGAGATTAATTAATTCAGTGTTACGCTTTCCTGTCTCATGCTGCAGGATATCTTGTTTAATCTCTCACTGATGAGGAGATGGCCTCCGAGGTGTCTCCTTAAGCTCTTCTCGGCACTGCTCAGTCCTTGAGACAGTCCTGAGACCTCAACCTTTTCCAGGGAGCCCTGGGAGTGCGTTTGCATTCTAGCTAAATGCCCAGCCATTCCCATGGCTCAGGAATCACTTTTACAGTCTTCTGCTTCTGAATAATTTGCCCTTTGAAACAGCTTCCATTGGAAAGTGGAATATTTATTCTTTTTGATGCTAATGCTGGTGGATTCTTTTACTACTCTGGGATCAAGAGAGTTGAAGTCAAAAAAGGGGAAAGCCCCTGGAGGCATATGTGTGAAGGGAGCAGAGCAGATGGTGAGTGACCCCCTTCTGGCTGGCACTTCCTGTTTATGATGCACTTTGAAATGCCACCTGTTCCTGATGTATCTCTCCCTCTCCTGGATGGGGGTGAGGGTGGGGAGAGTTTGGGGCCCCCTTAAGGAATTTCTTAGACTGCTACAGACAGCG
>NW_020867549.1:0-55993 GCF_003369695.1 Bos indicus x Bos taurus | reverse complement strand
CTCCAGCTCCCAGTGGGCCCGTCTCACCTCCAGCCCCACCAGCTTCTCGGGGACACCCTTCATCCACTCGCGAAGCTCAGCCAGCTCCTCGATGCTGTTGGGCTTCTCGTAGATTTTGCGGCTGATGCTGCGGAATTCCTCGCAGATCTGGCAGGAGGGGAAGGGCTCTGGGGAGGCCGCGGGCCCCTCTCTTGCCTTCCCAGGGCCCTGCTCCTCCTCCTTGGTCCCCCACCCCACCACATCCTTCAGTGCAATCTGAGAAGGGGTGCTCCCTGCCAGCTCACTGGGGAGCTGAGGGTCACCTGGCACGTCCCCTCCTCCCCAGCCTCCTGCACCAGCACCACACCCTCAGCTCTGGGGGTTCCTTGTGAGGGGTCCCCAGGTCTGTACAAGTCCAGGGAAATAGAGAGCAGCCCCCACCTCCTGGGACCTCTCATGGGGACCCCTGGTAGGGTCAAGGCAAGGAGACTTCCAGACCCTTCCATCAACACGCCTAAGCCTCACTCTGCATGCACGGGTGCATGTGCTGCTGCAGTTGCTGGGGCTGGGCAGGCGGGCACTTACGTTATCCACCTCCCTGTGCAAGTTCTTGGCCAGGATATCCAGCATGGAAGTGGCCAGGGCCTTGCGCTTCTTGGACAGGCTCTGCTTGACGTTGTCCACATTGATGTAGAAGGGCCCGATGATGATGCTGCTGGGCAGCGAGCTGTCCAGGACCTCTTTCTCGTGCAGGTGGGTGAGCACCACCTCCCGCACCTCCTCGGCTGATGGGCACTGGGTCTGGAAGGCCCTGGGGATAGCAGGCACCCACGAGGGGCAGAGGCTGGTGAGAGGGTGGGCGGGGGTCACCCAGACAGGCAGACACACTCCAACACGTGCACGCACTTGAGGAAGGTGTTGACATCGTTGTTGTTCAGCTCCAGGTACTTTCTGAACTCCTTGGCGTAGGCCTGCAGGGGGATCATGGCCTTGCGCACTGCGTTGGCGATGACGGCCCGCAGCTCTTCCACCAGCGGCTCGTGAAGCCCCACCGACTCCAGCAGGGGGTCGCCGCTGATGAAAATGTCCTCCATCACCAGCTGGGGGTGAGGGGGAAGGGGCACAGAGCTGCATGAGCCACAGGGCAGGTGGGCAGAGGGGTGGGAGTGTGGTTCAGACTGAGTGGGCAGGAGTCTGGGGGTAGTGGTGAGGGGAGAGGGTTTCCTGTTGGGTCCCCTAGATGGGGCTATGGACTAACACAAGGCCTGTGATGCCCACTGAGCAGCAGCATCTTCCTCTGCCTTCCCTGGCTCAGCCCCAGGGCAAAAAGACAACCACGTTGCTGGTGGCTCTAAGCAACAAGGGAAAGAAGAGGGGACTGGGTTACAGAGGCTCTGGCGTGGCGGGCTGTGCTGTGATGAGGAATGAGGGCTTTTGAGAAGGGATCTCAAGAGTGGAGGTGGGTTTGTGTCTATATCCTGAGGGGAAGAGAGAGGTCAGGAGCTGGGTGGGATCTGGGTCAGACATTGCCGTGGCAGAAGTGAGCGAGCCTCACTCCAGTCACAGGTCTGACCCTTTGCAGCTAGGTGAGCTTGGGCTTCTCCAAGCCTCCTCTACAGAATGGGGATGTTAATGGTTCCCAGTTCGGCTGGTGGTGGGGACTAAATGAGCTATTCAAGAATTACGGGGCTGAGCATGCTGCCAGCTGGGTGGGAGGCCCATGGTGGAGGTGAGCTGCCTGGACGCTATGGCAGCACCCAGGCACGAGTACCCACTGTACCTTCTCCAGCTGGGGCACTGTGTGGGTGGCCAGGATGCCCTTGTCAAAGAGGGTGAGCAGAGAAGTCTCAAACTGCTCCAGCGGCGTGCTGTAGTGCACCCCCGAGGTGTCCAGCATCAGGTCCACGATGAACAGCGGGTTCTTGCGGGGCCTGTAGGGACAGTGGCCGGGGGGGAGGGGGCGGGACAGTGGGCAGGGACCTGAAGAGGCAATGCACGAAGGAGGCACGCCCCTGCCTATGCTGTGGCCTGATGGCTCTGGAGCTTCTCCATGAGTGAGACTTTGCCTGTGCCCTCTTCCCAGAAACTGCCAAGTTAACAGAGAGAAAGACCCAGACCAGCCAGACAGGCTCCTCTGTTCCAGCCACTTGCCCAAGGCCCACGGGCACCAGGGAGAGGAGGACCTCCACGCGTAGTACCGAGGTCATCAGGGCAGGGTCAGCCAGACCCTGGGTGCTTGTGGCACCCACACCTTCCCTGGGAGCCCACCACCCTTAGCTCCAGACGCCCCATCACAGGCAACGGCCCTCAAGCCTGGATCCCCACTGAGCCTGCCCAGGCTCTGGATTGCTACCACCCTGACTCGAATGAGCATCTCAGACTTCTGTGTTCCTGCCTCCCCCAGTCCCCACAAGGGTTCAGTGAACGCTAGGGGTCAGCTTGCTTCCTCCCACACACGTCTGCCCTCCCCCAGCACTGCGGCCCATGCGCTGTCCCAATCTGCCCTACCAGCCCAATCACCTTGTGTCTAGACAAGGGCCAGGGCCATGGTCCGACTTCTCTTCTGCCTCGCTCATCCTCATAAAACCAAAGCATGGTTTGGGGATGTAGTTCAGATTATTACTCCCCTCTGATGGCTGCTGACCACATTTACAATAAACCCAGCCCCCGACATAACCCCAGGAGGCTCTGCATCATCTGGCCTGGTCCCCGCAACCTCTCTTGTGTCATCCTGACCAGCTCTCCCTGCCTTCCCCACTCCAGCCGAAGCGCTGGCATTTCCTTCTGTGATGGCTCCAAGTTCTCTCTCCCTTCCGTGACTCTGCCTGGTGCCCTTTCCCCAGCATCTCCTAACCGGGTTTCCTCTCATCCTCAGTTCTTGGCTCAGATGCCACGTCCTCCCTAATCCTCTGCCAATGCCCCCCTCTCCCAGGTCTGTCACAGCCCCTGCCAAGATCAGCAAGGACTGTATCTGTTTATTTCTTTGCTTGCTGTCTGTGCCCAGGTGAGAGCGGGGGGTCACGCCCTTCTTGTTCCCCTAGAATGCTGCCTAATTCATGGCAAGTTCTCAGAAAACATTTCTCGGGCTTTCTTGGTGGGCCAGCGGTGTAAGAATCTGCCTGCCAAAGCAGGGGACACCAGTTTTGATCCTGGGTCCAGGAAGATCCCACATGAATTGGGGCAATCAAACCCGCAGGGCAACCACCATTACTGAAGCCCCGCATGCTCTAGAGCCCGTGCTCAAGAGAAACCACCGCAGTGAGAAGCCCGAGCACTGCGACCAGAGGGTAGACCCCTCTCACCTCAACTGGAGAGTGCTGCGTGCAGCAGTGAAGGCCCAGCACAGCCAAAGAGAAAAAGTAAGTAAGTAAACATTTCTCTACTGGGGAACTCAGTGACTGACTGAGGAGAGTGAGAGATGGAGGTCACCAGAAGACACACCAGCCAGAGGTGCTGGGACATCCCCCAGCAACCAGGGGAGCAACCCCTACCCCCTGGCATCCAGGACCTGCCAGAGCTGGGCACCCTGCCCCTGGCGGCCCCAGTGTCCCCAACCCTGCACCGCCCCTAGCCACCGGCGCCTGAGAAAGAACAGTGCTGGTGTCGACAGGTGGCTCCGCCCGGCCGAGCCCTACCTGTAGGGGCTGTTGATTAAGTCTTCGCCCCAGACCATGTCGTCGGCCGCAGCCGAGCACGCTGCAGGCAGGCGTCGCTGATGAACTGCGAGAAGCTGGCGAGGGAGTCCTGCACCAGGAAGCGCAGCGTGTCCTGCAGCATGTACTTGAGCAGCTCCATCAGCTTGCGCAGCTTCGACATGAGGTACACCTCCCAGTTGGTCTCGTAGAGGTTGTACCAGCCTTTGCTCATGTCGCGGTAGGCTGCTGCGCATGGCCACCTTAAGCGTGCTGATCCAGCTGTCCTTTAGGAACATCTGCACCTGCGGGCCACGGCTGGCATCACCAGGCCGCCTGATGGAGGGGCCGCCACCCGCAGCCGCCACGATCGGGGGGCCCTCCAGACTCAGACGACCCGGCACGCCCCCACCCCCAGCCTACTGCCAGCCCTGCCAACCACACCCCCTGCCCGCCTCCCCACCGGGGACCAGGGGCTTGTGGGAGAGGGGAGAGGGGAAGAGGGAGGGGCAGCAGAAGCTGGGCTTTCCCAGCAGTCAAGGAGAGATGGAGAGACACGGAGAATGAGGCAGAGACAACAAGGCACAGAGTGGAGCAGAGAAGAAGACACTTTCCTCCTAGTCCGGCTCTGCCTGTCTCCCTTGACGCTGTACACCCCTCGCCCCTCACGCTCTCATGCTCAGGTAGATATAGGGGTGTATGGGGTTCCTGCTCCCCTTTCCAAGGCCAGGAGTTTGCTTCAGACGCCTCCAGTGTTGGACAGAGCATGACTAGAAAAGGTGCCCAGCCTGCTTGTCCTTTTCTGAGTGAACCACCCCCCTTGGTGGCCGCCCCAGTCTCCTGCAAGGTCTAGGAAGAGGCAAGACCTGGTCTCAAGGAAAGCAGGAGCTCTCAGCTGATGGACTCCCAGGCTTCTCAGGCCCACTGTCTGTGTCCAACAGCTCCGAAGAGCCCTGGCCGCCTGCCGCCTCCGTCCCCTGGATGCCCACGCACCTGGGAGAAGGTCTGCGACTGGATCTGCTCGACTCCTCCAGGCGGCTGTACTTGGAGAGGCTCGAGTGGAAGAGGGACATGGTGGTCACCTTTTGCACTCGGCCCGCACCTTGCTGAGGGCCGTGATGACCTCCGACCGCGTAAGCAGGGACACAAAGGTGAAGTCCGCCTTCTGTTCAGGAAGTGTACCTGGGTACACTCACCAGTCCTACCGGGGTGGGGGGGCAAGGGCCAGTGGCGACCCAGCCTTGGATGGGCCAGGGATCAGGGCCAATCTCCCAGGTAATGATGGGGAGACATTCCTGCCTCCTCTCATGGAAGAGACACCCATGTCCCTGGAAAATCTTCTTTCCCATCATCTACCTGGGTGACCAAAGGCCCCACAGTGAAGTGTCCATTCTCTGGATGGGTAAACCAATTCCCTCCAGGTGACTCTGGGTCACAGGCGCCTTCAAGGTGGGTAAGAACCGTGGGCTCCTCCCACCTGCTCTAGCTCACCCTGCACACAGCCCTGGGCCCATCCATATACCCAGTCATTTCTTCACCAGACTTTTCAGAAGCACTTTCTTCCACCACCACCTGCTCCCTGACCCTAAACCCCAGCTCTCCAAGCAGGAGGGAGAAGAAGGGGATGAGTTCTGGGGACAGGGGAGGTCCCAGAGGGAGGGGCTGGAGGGCTCTGGCCAGGGTGGCATGGGACCACCTTTGCCCAACCACCCTCACCTTGCTTGGGCACCTTCTCCTCCTCCTTCTTAGGCAGAGTCACGTAGGAGAACGTCTCTGGCTTGGAGGAGACAATTTTGTCAAAGTTGATCTTGTTCATGCTGCGCTCGTAGTCCAGGTTTACTTCCCCTAGAGGGTTGCTGAGGTGCTCCAGAACCCTGCCCACAGGGAGCGGAGAGGGCAGAGTCAGCGAGCTCCACACCCCTGCCACCCGCATACTGCAGGCCGGCTGGGCTCACGGCTCTGCCTGCCACGGACCTGGGGATATAGTTTAGGGTGTCCCTCTGCATTCTTGCGTGCACCTTTGTAATTTATAGCCAAAGATATTCTAAATGATACAAACTTAAGGAAAGGAATTGTGACAACCAAGGTAATGATGGTGACATCAATTCAACTCTCCCCAGATACATTTTTTTTTTTAAAAAAGAAAAGGAAAACCACAGCAAGAAGAACAAATAATATTTACCAAAACCTACACCTTTAGCATAACTAGAATAAAGGACAGCATCCAAACTCACATTATCTTCAAGCAGAAAAAATAAACATCAACTCTCGGTGCACTCTGGCTCACACTGCAGCTGCAAGCCTTCATGGAGAACAAGGGAAGTCCGAAAAAAACTACTGTGGGGAGGGAAGTGTGGTAGCCCCAAGATGGCTCTAAAATCCCTCCAGAAAGAGAAAATGTTTCCTAACTGCAAAAATACCAAACAAGGTACATCAGGACGCTTACTAAAAGGGACTTAGCAGTGCTCGTTCAGGTAGGAGTCTCCGAAAGGCATGACTTATAAAGGGGGAAGGTTAACAGGAAAGGGGTCTTTTTGGAGATTGGGAGTGTGAGGCAGCTAGAAAAACAAGTGAAAATTAAGAATCCTGCAAGAGAGAACAAAATCCTGGAGGACACACGACTCTCCCCGCCTCCCTACCCGCAACACACACACACACACACACCATGGCCCTGTATTTTTAAAAAATTAATAGGGCCAGTTTGCTATACTAACACAAGAGGGCGCACTGGAACTAAAAATCTTATGCATCTTTCCAAATCCATGAAATGAGTGGGTGAATATGTATATAAGGCAGCTGTAAGAAAAAGAAAACACCTTACTTGATGAAAATTCTCACATACCTTTCAACAAAGATAAAGCAGAGTAAAACTAATACAACACTTCAAACTAAAGTGTATCTTTTCAACACGCATCTGGACACAT
Organism: Bos indicus x Bos taurus; assembly: GCF_003369695.1. NCBI lineage: Eukaryota > Metazoa > Chordata > Mammalia > Artiodactyla > Bovidae > Bos > Bos indicus x Bos taurus. Next base: position 49,458 of record NW_020867549.1, on the reverse strand, counting down.
GAAGAAATAAAAACATGGGTATAGGCAAATAATAGGAAGAAAGAAAATGATATTTAGTTGGACTCAGTGAAAAAAAGAACTAAATATCTAACGAAGGACAGCTAAATAATTATAAGGTGTCCAAGGAAGAATACAGTCAAATTTAAAAGGTAATAAAAAATACATGAAAATTAGGAATATAGCCAAGAGAATAAAAATGAGAAGAAGAAAGAACAGAAAAGGATCAGAAAGTTGCTGAATTAAAAACAGGCAGAGTGCCCCTGACCCTGCAGCAGGCCATCGCTGACCCATGTCTCCGCTGGAGACTCCTGGACACTCACAGCACACTCTAAGTCTTATGACCAAAAATCAATTGAAGCCTGGCAGGAAAGACAAAGGTGGCATTTAGGAGGTCTCTCTATCACAGTCCAAGAGAGGATGATAGTTAAGTCTTGGACTATGGAGAAAGTAAGAGAGATGAAAGAAGCCTGGAACTGACAAGGAAACTGAAGGTCAGAGAAGCGGAACAATTTGCCTGCACCCATGGAACTAATCAGGGGCTACCCCAGCCTTTAAACTGTCATCACACTTGGAAACCACAGTGTTACATACATGGTCATATTCAATTCTGTGTCAATAAGACCCTGATAAAAACTCTGGACCCCGGGGATAAGAGATAGAGCCCTGAGCCTTTGGAGTGGGAGCACTGACTCCAAGACCCTAGACTACCAGAGAACTAACCCTAGGGAGTATCAAATAGTGAGAACTCACACAAAGGAAACCACTCGAATACAAGACCCGGCATCACCAACCATCAGTAGCACCCTGTGCAGGACACCTCACCTAAACAACAAACAAACAAAAATATAAACCCAGTCATCAGCAGACAGGATCACCACCTCACTCAGCCCTGCCCATCAGAGGAAGAACAAACAGACAAAAACTCAGCACAAACCTCACCCTGTATGAAGCTTACACAAACCACGGGACCAAACTTAGGAGGGAAAAACAAAAACGAAGAAAGAATTCAACCCTGAAGCCTGGGGAAAAGGAGATCTCAAAACACAATAAGGTTTTTAAAAAAAAATGAAATGGCAGAGAAATACTACACAAATTAAGGAACAAACTAGAAAACACAGAAGTCCAATTAAATGAAGAGGAAATAGGCAAACTACTAAAAAAGAATTCAGAATGATAATAGTAAAGACGATCAAAACCTTGAAAACAAAATGGAGAAAATGCAAGAATCGATGAACAAAGACCTAGAAGAATTAAAGAATAAACATACAGAGACAAACAACATAATTACTGAAATTAAAAATACTCTATGGAGAAGGAATGGCAACCCACTCCAGTATTCTTGCCTGGAAATCCCATGGACAGAGGAACCTGGTGGGCTACAGTCCATGGGGTCACAAAGAGTCGGATACGACTGAGCGACTTCACTTTCACTTTCAAGAAATAAATAAATGTATTTATATTGCAAAAAAAAAAAAAAATACTCTAGAAGGAATCAATAGCAGAATATCTGAAGCAGAAGAACGAATCAGTGAGCTAGAAAATAAAATGGTGGAAATAACTTCTGAAGAGCACAGTAAAGTAAAAAGAATGAAAAGAACTAAGGATAGTCTCAGAGACCTCTGGGACCATATCAAAAGCACAAACATTCGAATTATAGGGGTCCCAGGAGAAGAAGAGAAAAAGAAAGGGTATGAAAAAATTTTTGAAGAGATTATAGTTGAAAATTTCCCCAACATGGAAAAGGAAATAGTTAATCAAGTCAAGAGGCACAAAGAGTCCCATACAGGGTAAACCCAAGGAGACACATGCCAAGACACATACTAATCAAACTAACAAAGACTAAACACAAAGAAAGAATATTAAAAGCAGCAAGGGAGAAGCAACAAGTAACATACCAGGGAAACCCCATATGCTTAACCGCTGATCTTTCAGCAGAAACTCTGCAGGCCAGAAGGGAACGGCAGGATATATTAAAAGTACCGACAGGGAAAAATCTACAACTAACATTACTGTAACCGGCAAGGACCTCATTCAAAATTGATGGAGAAATAAAAAGCTTTTCAGACAAGCAAAAGTTAAGAGAATTCAGTACCGCCAAACCAGCCTTACAACAAATATTAAAGGGACTTATATAGTCAAGAAATACAAGAGAAGAAAAAAGATCTACAAAATCAACCCCAAACAAGAAGATGGCAATAGGGACATATATGTCAATAATTACTTTAAATAGAAATGGATTAAATGCTCCAACCAAAAGACACAGACTGGCTGAATGGATATAAAAACAAGACCCATATATATGCTGTCTGCAAGAAACCCATTTCAGACCTAACGACACATATAGACTGAAAGTGAGAGGATGGAAAAATATATTCCATGCAAATGGGAAGCAAAAGAAGCTGGAGTAGCAATCCTCATATCAAGACAAAATAGACCTTAAAATAAAGAATATTAGATAGGGAAGGACATCACATAATGATCAAGGGATCAATCCAAGAGGAAGATATAACAATTGTAAATATCTATGCACCCAATATAGGAGCACCTCAATATATAAGACAAACATTAACAGACATAAAAGGAGAGATTGACAGTAACACAATAATAGTAGGAGACTTTAACACCCCACTCACACCAGAGGACAGATGATTAAAACAGAAAATTAATAAGGAAACACAAGTCTTAAATGATATACTAGATGAGATGGATCATATTTATTTCAGGACATTCCATCCAAATGCAGAAGAATACAGCTTCTTCTCAAGTGCATGTGGAACATTCTCCAGGATATACATCTTGGGTCACAAATCCAATCTCAGTAAACTTAAGAAAACTGAAATCGTATCAAGCATCTTCTCCAACCACAATGCTATGAGACTAGATATCAATTATGAGAAAAAAAAAAGAAACACAAACACATGGAGATTAAACAACACGTTTCTAAATAACCAACAGGTTACTGAAGAAATCAAAAGGGAAATTAAAAAATTTCTAGAAACAAATGACAATGAAAACATGACAACTCAAAACCTATGGGATGCACCAAAAGCAGTTTCTAAGAGGGAAATTTATAGCAATACAACCATACCTTAAGAAACAAGAAAAACATCGAATAGACAACCTAACTTTACACCTAAAGCAACTGGAAAAAGAACAACAAAAAACCTCCAAAATTAGTAGAAGGAAAGAAATCATAAAGATCTGAGCAGAAATAAATGGAAGAAACAATAGAAAAGATTAATAAAACTAAAAGCTGGTTCTTTGAGAAGATAAACAAAATTGACAAACCTTTAGCTAGGCTCATCAAGAAAAAAAGGGAGAAGAATCAAATCAACAAAATTAGAAATGAAAAAGGAGAGGTTACAACAGACAGTGCAGAAATACAAAGGATTATACGAGACTATTATGCAACAACTATATGGCAATAAAATGGATAGCCTGGAAAAAATGGACAGATTCTTATAAAAGTTCAATCTTGTAAGACTGAACCAGGAAAAATAGAAGTTATGAACAACCCAACTACAAGCACTGAAATTGAAGCTGTGATCAAAATCTCCCAAAAATCAACAACCCAGGACCAGATGGCTTCACAGGCGAATCCCATCAAACATTTAGAGAAGAGTTAATGCCTATCCTTCTAAAACTCTTTCAAAAAATTGCAGAGGAAGGAACACCTCCAAGCTCATTCTATGAGGCCACCATCACCCTGATACCAAAACCAGACAAAGACAACACAAAAAAGAAAACTATAGGCCATATCACTGATGAACATAGATGCAAAAATCCTCAACAAAATTTTAGCAAACAGTTCAGCAACACATCAAAAAGCTCATACACCATGATCAAGTTAGGTTCATTCCAGGTATGCAAGGATTTTTCAATATATGCAAGTCAACTAATGTGATACACCATATTCACAAATTGAAAGATAAAAATCATATGATAATCTCAATAGATGCAGAAAAAGCCTTTGACAAAATTCCGCATCCATTTATGATTAAAACTCTTCAAAAAATGGGCATACAAAGAACCTACCTCAACATAGTAAAGGCCATACAGGATAAGCCTACAGCAAACATCATTCTCCATGGTGAAAAAACTGAAAGCATTCCCCCTAAAATCAGGAACAAGACAAGGGTGTCCACTTTCACCACTATTATTCAACATAGTTCTGGAAGTCCAAGCTACAGCAATCAGAGAAGAAAAAGAAATACAAGGAATCCAGATCGGAAAAGAAGTAAAGCTCTCACTGTTTGCAGATGACATGATACTGTACATAGAAAAGCCTAAAGATAATATCAGAAAATTACTAGAGCTAATCAGTGAACTTAGCAAAGCTACAGGATATAAAATCAATACACAGAAATCCCTTGCATTTCTATATACTAAGATTGCTTTGGCAATGAAAAACCAGAAAGAGAAATTAAGGAATCAATTCCATGCACCATTGCAACAAAAAGAAATAAATATCTAGGAGTAAATTTAACCAAGGATACAAAAGAACGGTACACAGAAGATTATAAGACACTGATGAAAGAAATCAAAGACAACATAAACAGATGGAGAGATAGTCCATGTTCCTGGGCAGGAAGAATCAATATTGGAAAATGACTATACTACCAAATGCAATCTACAGATTCAATGTGATCCCTATCAAATTACCAATGGCATTTTTCACAGAACTAAAACAAAATATTTCACAATTCATATAGAAACACAAAAGACACTGAACAGCCAAAGCAATCTTGAGAAAGAAGAATGGAGCTGGAGGAATCAACTTCCCAACTTCAGATTATACTACAAAACTACAGTCATCAAGACAGGATGGTGCTGGCACAAAAACAGAAATATAGACCAATGGAACAAGATAGAAAGCCCAGAAATAAACCCATGAACCTATGGGTACCTTAATTTTGACAAAGGAGGCAAGAATATACAATGCGGCAAAGACAGCGTCTTCAATAAATGATGCTGGGAAAACTGGACAGCTATGTGTAAAAGAATGAAATTAGAACACTTCCTAACACCATACACAAAGATAAACTCAAAATGGATTAAAGACCTACATGTAAGACCAGAAACTATAAAACTATTAGAGAAAAACATACGTGGAACACTTGATGACATAAATCAAAGCATGACCCACCTCCTAGAGTAATGGAAATAAAAACAAAAGTAAAAAAGTGAGACCTGATTAAACTTAACAGCTTTTGCATGGCAAAGGAAACTATAAGCAAGATGAAAAGACAACCCTCAGAATAGGAGAAAATAAAAGCAAATGAAACAATAAGCAGCTCATACAACTCACTGCCAGAAAAACAAACAACCCAATCAAAAAGTGGGAAAAGACCTAAACAGATATTTATCCAAAGAAGACACACAGATGGCTAACAAACACATGAAATAATGCTCAACATTGCTCATTATTAGAGAAATGCAAATCAAAACCACAATGAGCTATCACCTCACACCAGTCAGAATGGCCCTCATCAAAAAGTCTACAAACAGTAAATGCTGGAGAGGGTGTGGAGAAAAGGGAACGCTCTTGCACTGTTGGTGGGAATGTAAATTGATACAGCCATTATGGAAGATGGTATGGAGATTCCTTAAAAATCTATGAATAAAACTACCATATGACCCAGCAATCCCATTCCTAGGCATATACCCTGGAAACCAAAATTGAAAGAGACACATGTATCGCATTGTTCATTGCAGCACTATTTACAATAGCTAGAACATGGAAGCAACCTAGATGTCCATTGACAGATGAATGGATAAAGAAGTTGTGGTACATATACACAATGGAATATTACTCAACCATAAAAAAGGAATGCATTTGAGTCAGTTCTGATGAGGTGGATGAACCTAGAACCTATTATACAGAGTGAAGTGAGTCATTAAAAGAAAGATAAATATCATATTCTAACGCACATATACAGAATCTGGAAAAATGGTACTGAAGAATTTATTTACAGGGCAGCAATGGAGAAACAAACATTGAAAACCGACTTATAGACATGGGGAGAAGAGAGGAGAGGTTGAGATGCATGGAGAGAGTAACATGGAAACTTACTTTTCCATATGTAAAAGAGATAGCCAATGGGAATTTGCTGTATGGCTCAGGAAACTCAAACAGGGACTCTGTATCAACCTAGAGGGGTGGGATGGGGAGGCAGATGGGAGGGAGGTTCAAAAGGGAGGGATATATGTATACCTATGGCTGATTCATGCTGAGGTTTGACAGAAAACAACAAAATTCTGTAAAACAATTATCCTTCAATAAAAAAATAAATTGAAAAGAAAGTTTTTTTAAAAAACAGGTTAATAAGAAGCAACATGATAGAGAGGAAGATAGGATGGAGTCTCTGATGAAAAGAAAACAATGGAACAGAACTAATATTTAAAAACAACAATTCAAGAAAATTTTCCAGAAATAAAAGAATATCTGAATTTAAACATTTAAAAGGCCAATTGTGTACCTGGGAAAAAATATCCAGAATGATCAACTCTAAGATGTACCCTAGTAAAATGACTAAAGATGAAAAAAGTCTCCAAGGCCTCCAAGGAAAAAAAAAAAATCAACAACTTACAAGTGAAGGGGATTTTGACATCAGATGTCTCAAAAAGAACATACAAAGCAAGACAAGAGAATAGCATTTTTAAAAGCAAGGAACAAAAGTATATGAACCAAGAATTTTATATCCAGTCAAGCTGTCATTCAAGTTTTAAATATGCAAGAACTCTAACACGATACCTTTGAGCCCCTTATAAGGAATCTTCCAGGAGCTTCAACCAGTCAAGAGACTGATGGGGTTCAGGACACACCACCCAAAAACATGGTACCTTGGCACAGAATGTTCTAAGCTGAAGGATCACAAAAACAGAAGGTGCAGGAAGGATTCTCTGACCTTCCCCTGAAGCAGGTCATAAGACCCTCAAGTGAGAGATAGCACCCCTTACCTGGAGGAAGGAGACATCCTTAGCTCCAGGATGGAGGAGGCCAAGAGCAACGGGAATGTACAGACCTTGTTAAGCTCCCCCGGGCGACTCAGTTCATATCCGTTTGTCCTATCACACTTCCTGAAACCTTCCATTCTTCATCAAACCCAGTATAAAAGCACTCAGGTTTAACCTCTTCGTCCTTATTTCCATATGAATGCTCCCATGTCACATAAAACTCAAACAAGCTTCCCTCTTGTTAATCTGTTTTCTGTCACTGACACCCAGCCAAGAACCTAGAGGGTATAGGAAGGGAGAGGGTATCGCCTTTCCTGCAAGATGACAGGGGAAACTTCAGGAAAAGGGTTCATATACTTAATATAGTAGATTGAAGATGAACACAGAGAGATGAAAGTGGAAGAATATTATCTTAGAATACTAATTGGAAAAAGGCAACTTAAAATGGGAGGGAAAAGGGATGAGATAAGTAAAATAAGATCAAGTACTGTTGCATAGGAAATAGAAGGTTAGCAGACACATCAAAAACCGACAGACTGGAGAGGAGAAGGTTAAATAAGGAAGCAGGAAATTATGAGCACTGTAAAAGGATAAGCACAAAAGAAACCAGTAAAATAAAGGTACAAACTGTCCTAAATACCAAAAGAAAAATTTTAAGTAAAAGAACAAAGAAAACGCATTATGAGGAGAAAGAAACAGTATCGTATTATAACACGCATAATAATTTTCATGTGAAACAACATGACAGAGATGAGATCAAACCTATCAGCCGTACCCATAGAAGTGAATGGGCTTAACTCACTTTTCACAAGGAAAAAGATTCTTAGTTTGACTCACAAAGTAAAACTCAACTATATGGTGAAAACAAGAGACCTACCTGCAACAAACTAATTCAGAAGGATTGAAAATAGAGGGAGGGGCAAAGATTATATCTATATACATATATTTAATGGAAACAACAGCAAAAAAAAAAACCCCAGCAAGTTACAATTGTGATATCAAGCAAAGTAAAAGTCAGGTCAAAACGCATTAGACCTGATCAAGGATACTTTTAAATGCTAAAAATATCAATTTGTAGTGATAATATAACACACTTCTCTCACTGCACGAGAGCAAGTGAAGATGCAGAAGCTGTAAATAGTATAACCAATAAGGTAGATTTTTATGGAGTAGACGCATATATAAAACTTTTGTACCTTTATCATAGGAACACACCTCTTCTCAAGTGCAAGTGGAACATTCACAAACACTGAGCACATACTGTCATACAGAAAATACCAGCAAGTTCTATATGGTAGGAATATTAAAAATAACACTCTCTGATCTCAATACAACAAAACTAGAAATTACTAGCATTGTAGCAAGTAGTTTCCATATGGAAAAAAGTTAAAACCTTATATTAAACTCTATGATGAAATAGAAAACAAAATCAAATTTTTGTAATTAAAAAAATGAACTACCACATATCAGAATCAGCAGACTACTGCATTTTTAAAGTTATCAGAAGAAAATTCATAGTCTTAAGCCCATTTATCAACAAGAATATAAATAAGTGAATTAAACACCCAGCACAAATACACACGTGCACACAGACTATGAATATAGCAAAACATAAGCCAAAAGGAAGGAAATAATAAAAACAAAAGTAGAATGATAAAGATGTAATAAAGTCAATCAAATTAATAATCCTAAATCCTATGTTTTTAAATTAACAATCCAAACAAATCACAAGTAACTTAATAAAGTAAAAAGAGAACATAATTCTACAAAATAAGAGGTGACTAAGGAAGGCAATGTTAAAATGAAAAAGATTTTAAATCATATTGCATATTTCTATGCAAATATATATTAAAATCTAGACAATATGATAATTTTCTAGAGAAATAAAATATAACAAAATTGACTCCATTGGAAAAATGAAAGCTTAAATAGACCAATTTCTGTAGAAAAATTAAGTTACAGAAAAACTAAAAAAACACCACGTCCAAATGGTTTATGAAAGGATGACCACATAGCCCCAATGCAATATAAATTGTTCCAGAGTACTGAAGGAAAATGTCAAAATTCTTTATATGAAGTAAGTATAACTTTGCTTCAAACCTGTTAAAGACAGTACAAAAAAAAATTACAGACCAACATCACATATCAATGATAAACTTCTAAATAGCTTATTAACCAACAAAACCTAATACTACATTAAGAAATGATACACCATGGCTAAGTGAGATTTATTAAAGGATTGCAAGTTTGTTTCAATATTCAGTTTAGTTCAGTTGCTCAGTTGTGTCCAACTCAATATTAGGAAATCAATTAATATAATTCACCATAGGAATAGATCTAAGGAGACAAACATGATTATCTCCACTGGTATTTTAAAATGTATGACATTTTTAATACATTTAAATGTATTTAGAAATATATGACAAAAATTTAAGAAAATAGAAATCAACAGGTACATTATTAAGTAAACAAAACCCAAAAGCTAGCATTTTTCTTAATGGAGAAACACTAGAGGTATTTCCACTAATATTAGGAATAAGGTAATGATGCCTACTGTCTCCACTACTATCCAATATTGTTACTGGAGGAATTAGAGACTGCAATTAGACAAGAGAAAGTAATTAGAAGACTGCATGCATGCTAAGTCGCTTCAGTTGTGTCCAACTCTTTGCGACCCTATGGACTGTAACGCTCCAGGCTCCTTTGTCCATGGGATTCTCCAGGCAAGAATACTGGAGTGGGTTGCCATGCCCTCCTCCAGGGTATCTGCCCAACACAGGGATCAAACCTGCATCTCCTGAGGCTCCTGCATTGTAGGCGGATTCTTTACCACTGAGCCACTGGGGAAGCCCAATCAGAAGAAGAATAGGAATATAATAAGTAAAACTATCTCTATTTCTAGATAGTGTGCACTTAGAAAGCCCTAGAGAATCAATGATAAACTCAAACAGTAAATGATTTCAGGAAGGTAACAGAATGTAAATTAGTACAAAGAAATCAATCAGTAGACATAATAGTAGAGAAAGCCTATTCATAACAACAAAGAAGATAAAATATTGTATTAACCAAAAAATTTATTTGGATTTTTCCATAACACTGTATGGAAAAATGCAAACCAAATTTTTTGGTCAATCCAATACTTAATGAGCAATATGCAAAACCTACATGAATAAAACTTCAAAGCACTCCTGAAAGACACAAAGGTGGACTTGAGTAAATGGACAAACATGTCTTGTTCTTGGATAGGTCAATTTAAGATCCCAAAGACATCAGCTATACCTAAAGTAATTGAAAAATATAATGCAATCCCAATAAAAATACGAAACATTTCCAAAACAGACCTAGAAAAGTTGATACTAAAGCTCACATGGAGAAATAAGCATAGCAATTCCCTATCAAAAACTCAACAACTTTTTTTGCAAAAACACAAAAATCCATCCTAAATTACATGTGGAATCTCAAGGAACCCCCAAATAACCAAAACAAACTTGAAAAAGAAGAACAAAGTGGGAAGACACATTTTTCAATTTCAGAAATAATTACAAACCTACAGTAATCAAAATATGTGGTACTGGCATAAAGACAGACTGATAGACCAGTGGAATAGAAAAGAGAGTCCGGAAATAAACCCTCACATAAATAACCAAATGATTTTCAACAAGGGTGCCAACATCATTCAATGGGGAAGACAGCCTTTTTAATACATTGTGCTGGGAAAACTGGATATTCACATGCAAAAGAATGAAGCTGGACCCTTACCTAAGACCATATACAAAATTTAACTCAAAATGGATCACAAATCTGAACATAAGAGCTAACACTGTAAGATTCTTAAAAGGACACATGGGAGAAAGGTTCATGACATTGGATTTGGTGATGATTTCCTTATACATGGTGCCAAAAGCATAACAATAAGGAAAAATTGACAAATTGGGCTTCACCAAAATGAAAACCTCTGTGTCCTAGTTACACAAAAGACACTATCAACAGAATAAAAAGGCAACCCATGGAATGGGAGAGAATATCTTCAAATCACATATCTGATAAGGGATTAATATCCAGAGTACATAAAGAACCAAAAGTACAAGCAACGAATTTGAATACACATTTCTCCAAATAAGAATACACAAAACAGCCAATAGGCACATGAAAAGATGTTCAACATCACTAAGCATTGCTGCTGCTGCTGCTGCTAAGTCACTCCAGTCATGTCCGACTCTGTGTGACCCCATAGACAGCAGCCCACCAGGCTCCCCTGTCCCTGGGATTCTCCAGGCAAGAACACTGGAGTGGGTTGCCGTTTCCTTCTCCAATGCATGAAAGTGAAAGGTGAAAGTCAAGTCCCTCAGTCGTGTTGACTCTTGGAGACCCCATGGACTGCAGCCCACCAGGCTCCTCCATCCATGGGATTTTCCAGGCAAGAGTACTGGAGTGGGGTGCCATTGCAGTAAGCATTAGGAAAATGCAGATAAAAATCACCCTGTAGAATGGCTACTATAAAGAAAAAAACCCAGAAAATAACAAGTGTCAGTGAGGATATGGAGAAATTTGAATCCCTTGTGCCCTGCTGCGGGAATGTAAAAAGGTGCAATTGCTATGGAAAACAGGATGGTGGTTTCTCAAAAAAAATAAAAACAGGGCTTTGCCAACACCACCGATGTCACCTGGAGCCACCCTGTACCACCCCACCATGGTGGTACCACATCCACCCTATACCACATCCCATGGTGTGACCATGGAGCCACGCTGTACCATCCCACCATGGTCAACCCACAGTGTTCTTCAACATTCACTGTCAGTGTGAGTCCTTGGCCATGCCTCCTTTGAGCTATATGCAGACAAAGTTCCAAAGACAGCAGAAAACTTTAGTATTCTGAGCACTGAGGAGAAAGGATTTTGGTTATCAAGGTCCCTACTGTCACAGCATTATTCCAGGATTTATGTTCCTGGGTGGTGACTTCATATCCTGGAGAGGCATGGGCAGCAAGTCAACTACAAGAAGAAATGTGATGCTTCCCTGGTGGCTCAGCGGTTAAAGCGTCTGCCTTCAATGCAGGAGACCTGGGTTTGATCCCTGGGTCGGGAAGATCCCCTGGAGAAGGAAATGGGAACCCACTCCAGTATTCTTGCCTGGAGAATCCCACAGATGGAGAAGCCTGGTAGGCTACAGTCCACAGGGTCGCAAAGAGTCGGACACGATTGAGCCACTTCACTATACTATACAATCACCCTGAAGCAGTGGGTCCTAGCATCCTGTACATGGCAAATTCTGGACCCACATAAACCGTGCCATTTTTCATGTACACTACCAAGGTTGAGTGGTTGGGCTGCAAGCACGTGGTCTTTTGCAAGGTGAAGGAGGGCACCATTACTGTGAAAACCACAGAGTGCTTTGGGTTTGGCAAGCACCAGATTTGGCAAGAAGCTCAGAAGCAAGCTACTGAGAAGCTCGCCATTGCTGCATGTGGATAGCTCTAATAAATTTGACTTGTATTTTATCTTAACCACGGACCATTCCTTTTCCCACCTGCTCATAATAGCCTATATTCTTTGTGCTCTCACTGCAGTTTTTTGGGTTTTATGTTTTCCTTATCCCCTCCAAGTGTCGCTGAATTACAGAGTCGAATTTATGATAATGAGACAAAAACTAAACAGCAACAAATAGAACTGACAGATGATCTAGTAATTCCGCTTTTGGAAAAGAAGTGGAGCTCCGCTTCTTCTCAGGAGAACAGAAAGTAGGGACATGAAGAGATCTTTGTGCACCCATGCTCACAGCAGAATTATTCCTAAGAGCCAAAAGGCAGGCGCAATCAAGTGTCCATCAACAGATGAACAGACAAAGAAAATGTGCTATATATGCACAACGGAATATTACTCAGCCTTAAAAAGGAAGGGAATTCTGGTGTGTGCTACAACATGGATGATACTAGAAGACATTATGTTAAATGAAAGGAGGAGTCACAAAAAGACAAGTAATGCACGATTCATATGAAGCACTTAGGAATTCAAATTCATAGAGACAGAAAGCAGAACGGTGGTTGCCAGGGGCTGGGTGAGAGGAGAAGGGGGTCTTATAGTTTAATGGGTGCAGAGCTTCACTGTGGGACAATGAACATCCTGTGGATGGATGGCAGTGATAACAGGATAATAATGTGCACACACTTAATGCCACTGAGAAATGCCACTTAGAAATGGTTAAAACGGTGAATTTTATATTATGTATATTTTCCCACTATTTAAAAAAATAACTCATTAAAACAAACAAACATGCAAGAATTGCCAGAAAAACACTGAAAGGGAAAAGCTATTAATACAAAGGGGGAATGGCCTGACAAGACATTAAAACACACTGTAAAATATCTATAATTAAAACTGTAGTACGAGTGTATGAATAGACACAGAACAATGGAATAGAACAGAAACTTCAGAAATAGACCAAAGTACACAAGGAAATTAGTGTATAAAGGTGGCCTCCCAAATCACCAGGTCAAAGATAGAGGTTTCAACAAATGTTGATGGGTGTTAAAAAATGTTTAATAAACACTAGTCATTTGGAAAAGGATAAAATTGGATCCATACCACACACCATTCATAAGGATGAATCAAGGATGTAAAAGGCAAAAGCATGAAGCCATACCAGTTCTAGAAGAAAACCTCAATATAGGGAAAGACTGTAACTATGATTCAAAATCCAGATGTAATAGAATGGCTAATAAAATTGTTTACATGTTTTTAAGTTATACTGCAAAAATTACCACGTGTTGTGCTGTGCTTAGTCGCTCAGTTGTGTCTGACTCTTTGAGACCCCAGGGACTGTAGCCCACCAGGCTTCTCTGTCCATGGGGATTCTCCAGGCAAGAACACTGGAGTGGGTTGCCATGCCTTCCTCCAGGGGGTCTTCCCAACCCAGGGATCGAATCCAGGTCTCCTGCATTGCAGGCAGATTCTTTCCATCTGAGCCACCAGGAAGCCCCAAAATTACCATAAGCAAAGTTAACATACAACTGATAAACCAGGAGAAAATATTTACAACATGTATCACACAGCTAAAGAACTAATATCCCTAATATATAAAGAACTCTTAATATTAGAGGGAAAATACCGCAAAAACTAAAAGAAAAAAAAATGAGCATAAAATGTGGACAAGTCATAAAAAGATATAAAAATTGCCCTTAATCATATGAAAAGATTCAAAAGACATTCAGCCTTACTTGTACTACTTATAGACTTACCTTCCAGACTGGCAAAAAAATTTAATAGTATAATAAGCAGCTCACTCTTGACAAGGATGTGGGGAAACAGGTACTCTCACACATTGCTGGCGGGCATACAAAATCCTTATGGAGGAGAAGCTGGTGATCAGTAAGTACTTGTCTTTTTGCCTAGCAACTCCACTATGCAGGAGACCCAGGTTCAATCCCTGGTCAGGAAGATCCCCTGGAGAAGGGAATGGCAACCCCCTCCAGTACTCTTGGAGTGTGGGAGAATACTAAAGCTATACCTCCACCAGTATCAATATACATACGCACAAGATTATTTATTCATAACACTGTTTGTAATTGCAAAACGCTGGAAAGTACCTAAATGCCTGCTAAGTCACTTCAGTCGTGTCCAACTCTGTGCGATCCCACAGACGGCAGCCCACCAGGCTCCCTCGTCCCTGGGATTCTCCAAGCAAGAACACTGGAGTGGGTTGCCATTTCCTTCTCCAATGCATGAAAGTGAAAAGTGAAAGTGAAGTTGCTCAGTCGTGTCCGACACTTAGCGACCCCATGGACTGCAGCCCACCAGGCTCCTCCGTCCATGGGATTTTCCAGGCAAGAGTACTGGAGTGGGGTGCCACTGCCTTCTCCGACCTAAATGCCTATGTATTAGCAAATGGTTGAATAAACCATGATACATGGTACATCCACACAACAGATGACCATGCAGCTGTAAAAAGAGAATGAACTGAAAAGGACTGATTCCCAGGATGCATCATAAGTGAAAAAGGCAAGATAAAAATGAGTATCTATGGTGTGCTACTCATCATGTAACAGGGGGGATAAGAACATGGGAAATAGATGGGGAAACAGTGGAAACAGTGTCAGACTTTATTTTTCTGGGCTCCAAAATCACTGCAGATGGTGACTGCAGCCATGAAATTAAAAGACGCTTACTCCTTGGAAGGAAAGTTATGACCAACCTAGATAGCATATTCAAAAGCAGAGACATTACCTTGCCAACAAAGGTTTGTCTAGTCAAGGCTATGGTTTTTCTTGTGGTCATGTATGGATGTGAGAGTTGGACTGTGAAGAAGGCTGAGCACCGAAGAATTGATGCTTTTGAACTGTGGTGTTGGAGAAGACTCTTGAGAGTCCCTTGGACTACAAGGAGATCCAACCAGTCCATTCTAAAGGAGATCAGCCCTGGGATTTCTTTGGAAGGAATGATGCTAAAGCTGAAACTCCAATACTTTGTCCACCTCATGCGAAGAGTTGACTCATTGGAAAAGACTCTGATGCTGGGAGGGATTGGGGGCAAGAGGAGAAGGGGATGACAGAGGATGAGATGGCTGGATGGCATCACTGACTCAATGGACGTGAGTCTCAGTGAACTCCAGGAGTTGGTGATGGACAGGGAGGCCTGGAGTGCTGCGATTCATGGGGTCACAAAGAGTCGGACACAACTGAGCGACTGATCTCATCTGATCATTTGTGCAAAAAGAAATACAAGAAGGATAAACCAGAAACTACTGACCTTGGTAACCTATGGGTGAGAACACAGTAGAAAAGATGAGAGATGTGGATAGAATGAGTGAGGGTGAAGAGTAACAAATCTCTGAGTATATATTTTTGAGTAATATATACTACTGACTATATTTTATATATGGGTATATATATTACATATAAAAAGAAATGCACACATACGTGTGTATATTTTCTATACATTCAATACATATGTATTACATAAAATGTAATATATGAGTCATTATTCTATAATATAATATACATATACTTAGATCATGCTTATATTCTATATATACACATATATGTATTTATTTATATTTATAAAATAAATGGACCAAGCTATAGTTCATTAAATGAATGAATCACACTCAGGAGGATGGGGAGAACTAAACCAAGTAACTTCTGAACCTAGCATTTGCACTGTATGCCCCCAGGCTAAACAGAAAAAAGAAAACTAAACAAATATCAAAGATTACTTATCAGAGTTTATCCTCCAAAGAGGACAGATTAGCAACTGAAATTACTTTCTGTGTATCCTAGGTCTGAGCAAATAAGTAAATACACTATGAAGAATAAAAGCCAATTTTCTTTTAGAAATAGAAATAAAAAAACAAGCACAAGTAAGAATGAGGCCTGTGGTTTGAAGTAAATGTGAAGGTATCAATATGAACTCATGATTTTTGACATTTCAATAGATAGATATATAATAATTAGACATATGTGTGGAGGCTATATGGAACATAATGTAATATAACACTATAATATGATATAATGTAAAATAAATAATATGTATAGCTTAGGTCTATCTGCTAGGGCCTCAAAGCTTGATTTCTCAGGAGCAATGAGCACATCTTAATGCCAAAATTTTGTCTTCTAAATGCGATTCCCCACCAAGAGGAACCAGGGCCCGTTAGAGAAATAGTTGATTTCAGGTCTGGGTCTGGGAAAGTACAAGATGACCCTGGAAATTCTTGCTATGCCAGAAAGTAAAGACATGCTCAAAGAATAACAGAAACATTAACAAGAAGACACAGGAAGCAGCCTGAAGAGCTCCCACTGGGCAACTCTGAGCCAATTTCAGCATGAAAATTAAAAATGGTAGTAACAGATTATAACCCTTGGAATAAAATTAAGAATCCATGAGTTCATATTGATAATGAGAGACCTGGAGCTGAACAAGGCATTGGTCAGGGTCCAAGAAGTCCATAGTATAGTGGGCAAGATAGCCCCAAACAGATGAGCATGGGGAGAGTACCCCTCTCACATACAGGGCAGCACTAGCTCCCTACTGACAGCTCCCTGGAGGAGGTGCTGCTGGGTATGGGAAAGGGTCTGGGTGGGGAGGACTCACGCGGGCCCTTTGCGCATCCGAGGCGTGCTCATGGCCCACTGCTTGATCTTGTTCAGGCTCTGCTCGCTGACGAGCCGCTGGCCCTCAGAGGGCATGCAGTCCACGTACAGGTTGTACAGCAGCAGCGCCTCTGTGTTCTTGCGCAGGGCGTTGGCCTCGACCACACGTCGTGTGAACACACGTGGGTCCTCAGCACAGAAGAGGAGCTGGATCCTTGGCACCCAGTACTGACAGATCAGGAGGGGTGACCTTCCTGGGGATGGGTGGAGGGACAAAGGAACAGCCAGTGGGGCCCTCTGGGCAGGAGCACTAGATTCCAGCCTGGCTCTGCCACTGATGCACGGGGCCCTGAGCAAGTGACCCCATCCGATCTGTGAAAGGGGTATGACAATGCTCCCTGCACTGCCCACATCACAAGTTGGATCATGATTGGATATGAAAGTGCTTCGTTAAATGTGAAAAGCTGGGCATGGACAAGGGGTTTCAAAGGAGTGGGCTATTCAAGCGCCCATTCCTGGATGCCACAGCCAGGGCGGACATCACTCATTGATGGGCCTCGGGCTCCTTCTCAACATGACACTGAAAACACCATTGCCAGCTGCTCAGAGGTGACATATCAAATAACGACCAGCTGCCCTTCCTGGGGTCTCTGAGTGGTGGGTCCTCTGATTCTCACTGGTTGGGGGACAGACAGCCACAGGACAAGAGAGCAAGGGGGGATTCAGACCTCAGCTGGTTATGCCCTGGGCAGGGGCCGGCCTCAGTCACAGGCCAGGCCGGGCCTGAGCTGGGGGTCTGCCTGAGGCAGGGGCAGAGACCTCGTACCTTCAGGCGTGACCCCGCCATTCAGGATAGGCTTCCCCGTCTCATCTCGCACTAAGCCATCCTCACTCGTCTTGTGCACTAGGTACAGCTTGTTCTCCTTGTCGTAGTCCAGGACACCGACACTGCACCACTCGTACTTCAGCTTCTGACTCTTGGGGTCCTCTGAAACAGGAGGGGAGTCTATCAGTGCTCCCGGCCATGGGGTGGAGTGAGGCTGCTGCATGTGGGCAGTAGGTGCTAGGAAAGGTCTCGGTGGTCACTGATCTGGCCTCTCTCCCGCCACACTGACTCCCTTTCTCTGGCTGCAGCAGGGTGGGGGCCCTGCCTCCTCCCAGCTGAGCTGGGCAGGAGGAGCCAGGAGGGCCAGGCCTCTCTGCTCTGGTCTCTGCATGGCTCCCTCAGGGCAGCGAGAGACACAGGCCAGCAGGGCTGGGACCTGGAGGCAGGAAAGCCCGAAGCAAACAGATTCGGTTGAGGATCTAGGTGTAAAGCTCACCATGTTCCAACTGGACCCTTTCGAGGCTGAGGGAAGTCCTGAGGCCTTATGTGGCAGCTGAGCCCCCAAGCCCCTCCATCAGAGCAGGGCAGGGTAGAAGATGACAGCTACCCTGCAATGGCTTCAGAGTGGGCCTCGGGGTCTGTTTGGTCAGAACGCATCCATGCCCTGGCCTGAAATTTTTGACTCCTTTTGCTCACCTCCTGCCACTGCCCCTCTTCCTCATCCCTCTCCAGCCACACTGGACATCTGGCTACCCCTGATCTAGAGCTGGCTCCTGCCTCAGGGCCTCAGCGGCGGCTGCGCCCTCTATCTGCAACAGTCTTCGCCCACATCACCTCGATGCTGGCTCGTCCCCTGCTCAAGTGGCTTTTCCTTGGAGAAGCATCTCTGCCTAAAATAGCACCTTTTCCCCCGGCACTCTCTGACCCTGTCTGCATATCTCACAGAGCCTGAAGTCATACTGTGTACACATCCTCTCCAGGCCAGAATTCCGAGTAAATGCTCCCGCTGACCGATGCCAGGCAGGTGAGGACAGGTGTGATAAACCTCACCAGCTTTGGTTCTGTTTGGCTTTTCCCTTCTCATCCTAATTAGTTCCCTTCCTGAAAATGCTGACCTGTTCTTGGCTCAACTTAGAGGGAAAGATGTCACGAGAAGCCCCCAGCAGAAAGCAGAGGCCCCTGGCAGAAAGGCTCCCGACCTGTCCCTCCCATTAGAGCCGCCACTGAGGGCCCGGGCCGTTTGAAGCGGAATCGGCAGAAGCACCTCGGGGAAGCCACTGCCTGGTGCATTTAAGGTTAATGCAGCCCCAAACTTTCCGCTTTTATCACCAAGAATCAGAGATCTGGGAACAATTGAGTTAAATTATTTTTGTAATTAAGTCCAAAGTAAAGGGATCATTCTGGGTTTCTTGTCTAGTTCAGAGAAATTGATTCCAGCATTAATGCGTTTTTAAATTGAAACGCAAACTTACAGCTTGCACAATGGACTTGCTGTGGGCCCCCTGGAGGTAGAGCAGTCTGAGAACCAGCGTGGCTCCTAGAGTCCTGTCTCCCGTCTGGGCGCCGGCCCATTGGGCTCACTCCCCACTCCACGCATGGGGCAGAGAGCAGAGAGGCCCTCGCCCAGCACAAGGGGATGGCAACCTTCAATCTCAAGACCCGGACCTTCCTAGGACGCCTACATGGAGACTAGTCATGCAGGCCAGGGTGGGAACCATGGAAGGTCAGCCCGGCTCTGCTCTGGACAGCAGCGGACTGGAGAGAGCGTCCGAGGCTGCCAGGGCAGATCTGGGGCCAAAGGAGGGACAGACAGAGACAAGTTTAAGGTCTGGCAAAAGTGTGCAACATTACTGTGGGGATGTGGGTGTCACAGCGATTGTGAATGGGTGACTGTCGACATGTGTGTTTGTGTGGTGAAAATGTGCATATGACTGTGTACGTGTGTGTGAGAGATGGTGGGTGAGCGTGACAGTGGGCTTATGAATGTGTGTGTTTGAAAGCAAGTATGTGAGTGTGTCATAGTGTGTGTGCTGTCCATGCAGAGGTGAAAGCCAAGAGGCCACAGATACAGGTGGGGCAGAGGAGTTTCTGGGTGATAGAGTGGAATTGTGCCCTTATACACACTTGAACATGTCTAATAAGCCTGCCTATTTTTCATTACCAATAAATCGAAGACTTTTCTTTAAGACACAGCTGTTCCCTCCCCAGCCCACCAATCCATGGCATCCCTGGCCCCTGCCTTTCCTCCTGTGGGGCCAGCCCTCTGGCCTGTATCCTAGCTGGGAGGGAGGCCTCAAAATGTGGGGCCACCGCCTCCCACGGTTGAGGCTCAGGACAGCCAAGGAGTCCGTGGCTGGGTTGCTGCCAGGACAGCATGGTGCAGACCAAGATCCTGTCCTCCCTGCTCCCGCTGGCCCTGCTCACCGTGCCCCAGGAAGTCATCGGTAGGCAGGAGGGCTTTGCCAGGGACAGGTTTCCTGTTCTCAGACCCTGGCTCCAAGCCCATGTTGATCCACTCAGTGGGAGTCCGGCAGTCAAACTCCTCATTGTCAAACACCTAGGAGGAAATAGCAGGTGCTGGGCAGAGGCAGCTCATCCTGGCGGCCCCTGTGGGCTGAGCATGCGAGGCTAGAGGTGCCCAGTAGCCTCCTCCCTGGATGCAGATGCACGTCTGGGGACCAGGGGCCCGAGTGCCCCCTCTGCTGCTCACGGGGCTCCGTGAAACCCTATCCAAACAAGCTACCCTGAGGTTCAGGCAGAGGGGTGACTGGGGACTCAGAGCAGGCCCTCTCTTCCACTGGCCAGGACCACCCAGCTCAGGATCAGTGGAAGAGGCGGTCCTTGGATTTTCCTGAGCGCCCACTCTGACTCGGAAATGATGGCGATTCAGGTTGTCAGGAGGGTAATGTGCATCGAGATTCCACTCTGTCTCCCCAGACGCACTGCCAGGCAAGAGACAGTCAGGGCCATGGAGAGAAGGGCAGGGAGGTGGGTGAAAACCAGAGCCGGCTATGCTCTCTCTTTCTCCTCCCTGGACTCCATTTCCCCACAGAACTCCAAAGAGGCTACACAGTTGCCCTCCTCTACTCCAGCTCTCTCCAGCCCAGTGACCCCAGACGCAGTGGTCAAAGGGAGCTGAACGCTACTCCACAGTCCCTCTGGGCTGCTTCTTGATGCCTGAGGAGGGGGTGGGGCCAGAACTCATGCACAAAGGCTTCCCCAGTCTCCCAGAGAAGCAGCAGAGAATCAGCATCCCATGGGTGCTGGGTACCCCCCCGCCACCATGCCCCAGCCTAGGATGTTGAAACTCCCCCTGCGGAGCAGATGTCCTGTTTGACATACAAGTGCTTGTCATTGCCAGGGGATCCCCTTTTTGAATTTGACCCCTCTGCTCGGATCTTGCACCCCCATCTCCTGACCATCAACTCTCCGTGGACGCTGGACTCACCTTCAGTGGGAGATAAATGGGGAAGAGCGGGTCGTGACCCTGCTCAATAGTCTGGGGGTTGTGGGGGTCTGGGTGCCTGGGCATGAGCTTGTCGGAGTCAATGCCCTCGTTGGCCAGCAGCTGCTCGATGTCCAGGCTCAGGTAGAGCTGCTTCCTCCTGCCCGAGGGAGACAGAGGGAGCTCATGACATCTCAGCTCAGGTGAGTCGCCCCCTCGGGTGTCAGCAAGGGCCCATGGAGTTGAGGCAGTAAAGGTGGGGCTCAGGGACCCCTCCAGGGCCCTATGCTCTCTGGAACCCATGAGGAAGTGGTGTGATGGCTGGAGCCGCTCTCCAGGGCCCCAAATACCCTTGCATCCTGCCTGCAGTCCCACCACATTGACTTAAGAGCCACCCTCCTTGATTTCACAGCAAGGAAAGCAACGTGTTTCCACTAAGAAACCAAAGGGCTAGAAGAGCTGATTGGAACACTTGCAACACAGACCCATCTAGGTAACCTCTGCCATGAGGATGGTCACCTAGCTGCCTACCATCCGTCACCCCTTGCGGTGGGCAGATGCCACCTCCCACCGCCGACCCAGCCATACCTCTCGATCTCAATCTTGCGGGGGCACTGGCCCGGCAGCACCATGTAGGGCACCTGTACTTTGGGCTCGTAGGCCTGCAGCGGGAAGTCAGTCTGGGTGAGCAGCTTGGTGGTGGACCCGATGCGCTCGCGCTCCAGGCGCTCCTCGAAGTCCTCAGAAACCTCAAAGGTTCTGACTGCGGGCAGGGGCAGGGGTGGGGACTCAGGCTGGGGCCCGACACCCCCAGCACCATGCTGGGCAGGGAGCAGGCATGTGGCTTTGGGGCAGGGGGAGTTCAGAGTGGGCCTGAGGCAGGGAGAGGCCAGATGTACACTGGGAGCCCCGGGGGATCCTGAGCCTGGAGGATAAGGGGCTCTGGCAGGCCTGTTTTGGGTCGTGCTCTCCCTGCCCAGAGCTAGTCTCCTCGATCGTTCTCCTCCATGCTGCCCATGACCCTGCTGCCAGTGGCTTTTGCTCAAGCCAGGTGCTGAATCAAACTACTCGCCAGGATTACAGCTGGATAGGAAGGTGAAGTGGTAGCTCCCTGCATGTCTGGGTGGGTTCCTGCCATCCCCACCCCGCAGGCCCTGCCAAGCATCTCGGGGTCTGAATGCCATGCATTCACTGGGACCACTTCCAGACATAAGGCATCCTCGACACTGTAGGAGAGGGTAGCACCACCACCCTGCCCCCACGGGGTCCCCAAGTCACAAAATGGCCATCCCTCCTCAGACAGGCTTCCGTTCCAGTTCTGAGGGCAGGGGCACTGGGGAGAGAGACCAACTGGTAGGGTGACATTTCAGTTTCCCGGGACTCAAGATGTTAAGTGGGAAGGAGAGTCTCAGGCAAGCCAGAGAGGTGGGGAGGAGGTGTGGAAAAAAGCTTCGGGGGATGAGCCACCTTTCCCAGGGCCGGGTGGAGGGGGACCTTTGGACTGCTTAGTGATGGCCCCCAACCACTCTCCTGGGAGGTCCTAGGAACCCCCTGCCTGGGCCTCACATCTCTGGGGTCAAGACGTAGCCACATGGCAAGAGGGTCCACCTTGGGTGTACCCACTCTACAGGCTTACGGAAGCTTCCAGAGGCTGAGCAGGGGCCATCCCCCTGCAGCGAAGTCAGCTCTTTTATCAGAGCTGTTGGGTTCTGAGGGAACCCAATGCTATCAAAAAGCCCTGGACCAGAGGCAGTTTTCAGATTCCTAATCATCTGCTCTTGAGCCTGTGGGTCCATAACACACTCCACCCCAAAAATCCTGAGCTTCTGGGCCTGGCCCTGCCCCTGCAGGCCCAGAGCCCTAGGCATCTTCCCAGGCCTCCACAGCCTCCACAAAGCCTTCTGCCAAGAGCCCTGACTGCCACCACTCTCTGACCCTTCTGGGCTGCTCTTCCTCATGTGGGTGGGGACACAAAGCTGCTGACCAACCCTTCTCCCATCCCTGCCCCTGCCATGGATGGTGGGAGCACCATTCCCAGTCCCCCACAGCCCTTGATCTGTGGTCTGTAACCATTCTCTAGGCCACAGATACTTGTAAAACTGCTGACCGCAGTAGGCTGCGTCCTCACATCACTGCACAGAGGCACATACATGTGATGTTTCCTCTGCCACCTCTGGGGAGTCACAGACCACCACCTGTGGGTCCCAAGAAGGTGAGTCTGGACAGTGCCAGCACACAGCCAGGCCTCTCCTAGGGGTAGAGAGGAAGGGCAGACAGCCGGGACCATGGAGGACCTGGGCCTGATCGAAGGGAGTGTTCTGCCTGCTGGCCAGTCAGGAGGGTCCCCCCCAATTCCTCACTGCCTTTCAGGGCCCCTCCCTGCTCACTGCCTCTCTTGGAGCCACCCTCTGCTCCCTTCTGCCACTGGGGGCTGCCCCGCACCCTGCAGGCCTGTCTCAGACCTTACAAAACTCATCACGGAGCCTGAGAGGAGCATCCTTCTTCCCCTCCCCAGCAGTGACCTCCCCGGCACCTTCCTTCTCCAAGCCCTGTTTCTGGTATTGTGGCCTGAGCTGGAGAACAGCTCAGACACAGTCCTGAACTCCTCCAAGCCCGTGTTCCAGGGGAGGCAAGAAATATACCTGTCAATTTCCCACTGGCCCCATCCAGGCTGAGAGAAATGAGGCTCCAGACCTCAGCAGCCCCAGTACACCTGGGCACCCTTGCCATATACAGCTTTGCCGAGAGTAATGACTAAGCAACTGTGCTTCACTGAGCACTCACCATGAGCGGGGCCCTTGCAAAGCACCTTGTGTCTTATTATCCCCATTTTACCAGTGGAGGAAATTGAGACCCTCAGCCAAGAGCAGACAATCTCCCTCAGGCCAGAGGCACTGCTTTTGAAGGCACCCACCCACACAGCCTCGCTGGGCACTGACCTTCTGGGGTGAACTTGTCAAGGTTGGCCTGCCACAGGAGGTCCAGGTTTGTGCAGGGGCCATGGCACACTTCCTGAAACCAAACCCCACAGCCTTGAAGGAGTGTAAACATCCTGAGGACAGGCAGGATCTGGAAGGACGCCCAAGGCCAAGTATCTTCCCTGAGTCCACTAAGCTGCACTCCAGGCGCACAGGGACAGGGATGGGAAAGAATCAACGGAGAGGAATTTGCACAATTCCTCATTCAGAGGCCAAAGTGGGTGACAAGCGATGGACACCTGGGACACCCTGGCCCAACCCCGCTCTGGTCATGCACAGGCCCCTCCTCTCTCTGAGAACAGTCCTGGTGTGTGTCCAGGGGCTGGGCCACAAGACAGAGGTCCTCTGCCTAAAAGCATCCTAAGGCTGTGTGGGACCCACGGGGCTGTTTTCACCCTTCCCTAGTTATATCCCTTCCCTTCTCTGTCCTCCCCCGCCCTCCATCTCTCTACTCCTCTACATGGGCAGTGGCCTGTCAGGGATCTCCAATCTTTGTACCTTCTGTTCCCCCTGCCTGGTACACCCTCCAGACCCCATCCTACCCAGCAAATTCATACCTATCTTGTAGATCTAAGCGGTACATGACCCCCTCCCCAGCCAGAGTTGGGGCAGGAGTGGGGAAATACTTCCCCACCAACCCACTGCCCCATGACACTGGGTATATGGATGACAATCCTCGTGTGCTGTCACCAGGGATGGATGGGCAGATGGGTGGGTGGGTAGAAAACTGCTAAACTGATAGGCACCTGGATGGATGGATGAAAGGAAGAAAGGGCAAATGAAACCCACAAGGAAGGTTCAGGCTTGGTAAGGGCACGGCTGCCACACTCACCCCAAGTTTATCCAAGCTTCCGGGGCTGAGGATGTCAGAGTAGAATCCGCGCTGCTTCATCAGGGGGTACTTCTTGTCAGAGCCTGTCAGGGGCAACTTCCGGGGCTGCCCCAAGTCTGAGGGCATGGGTGGGGTCACGGACAGAGGTAAAGGTGGGGTCTTAGGGTCAGGGCTTGGAGGAAGTTTCTGTGACCCAGAATCTGGTCCCTGAAGAATCCTCCCCGGGTCACGCTCCAGGTCTTTCAGATTACACTCAGGGCCCGCAGAGGTCCATCTGCACTCTTGGCCCTGAGAGGCCCTTCCTGGGCTGTGGCCTTCTCTGTTAGGTTGCTCCATGCTGCTTTCTCAGGGTGATGTCCCAGCCAGAGTTCCTAGGACAAGATACTGATGTCCACTGGGCCCTGGTCAGCCTCAGCTCAGCTCCCAGGGCCACCAGAGTACAGGGATGTCTAGTCGGCCACCCCACAACATGCCCCAGCCCCAGGCGTGGAGAAGAGAGAGGGGAGTACTCTCCTAACCTGAATATTACTCAGCCACAAAAAAAAAAAAAAAAAAAAAATGCCATTTATAGAAACATGGATAGACCTAGAGATTATCGTACTAAGTGATGTAAGTCAGACAGAGAAAGACAAGTACCATGTGATATCACTTATATGTGGAACCTAAAACATGGCACAGATGAACCTATCTATGAAACGGAAACAGACTCACAAACATAACGATCCGACTTGTGGTTGCCAGGGGTGGGGCGTAGGGGTGGAGGGAGAAGGCTGGACTGGGGGTTTGGGGTTGGCAGATGCAGACTACTGCCTACAGGATAAACGGACAATAAGGTAATCCTGTACAGCACAGGGAACTAGA
This sequence comes from Bos indicus x Bos taurus, assembly GCF_003369695.1. Classification (NCBI taxonomy): domain Eukaryota; kingdom Metazoa; phylum Chordata; class Mammalia; order Artiodactyla; family Bovidae; genus Bos; species Bos indicus x Bos taurus. The sequence continues at coordinate 23,477 of NW_020867549.1, read as the reverse complement.
TCCAATCCCCTGGAAAAGTGAAGTGAAGGTTGCTCAGTCGTGTCCGACTCCTTGCGACCCCGTGGACTATACAGTCCATGGAATTCTCCAGGTCAGAATACTGGAGTGGGTAGCCTTTCCCATCTCCAGGGGATCTTCCCAACCCAAGGATTGAACCCAGGTCTCCTGCATTGCAGGCAGATTCTTTACCAGCTGAGCCACAAGGGAACCACAAGAATACCAGAGTGGGTAGCCTATCTCTTCTCCAGTGGATCCAATCCCTTAGGATAAACCATAACGGAAAAGAGTATTTTTTTAAATGGCTATATGTATATAAGTATAAGCCATTTTTTTAAATGGCTATATGTATATGAGTCACTTGGCTGTACAGCAGAGATTGGCACAACATTGTAAACAAACTATACTCAATAAAAAACATTTTTTTAAAAAAAGGCAGTCAGTCTACAATTATCTCAATAGAAATGTCAATTTAAAGGAGGGCATCTCAACAAAAAGAAACAGAGGCCTGGCCCAAATAAGGCCCCCTCCCACTGCCCAGTCCCATTTCCCACCCGCTGCCCACAGGAGCGGTGGGACAGGCCTCTCTTTCAGCGGCGTGTTTGGTGCTCCATTATCTCCATTTTAGCCTGGTGGGACTGGCCGGTGCAGGCCGCTATTAGTTCATGGCAGGGGAATCTTGCCTGGCCTGACCCGAAGGGTGGGGCAGGCAGCCAGACTGTCTGGGGCAGGGCTACCCAGCAGTGTCAAAGCATCCTGTGGCTGCTGGAGTCTGCTTCTAAGAAGGGGGTGGTGAGTTGGCAAGACCACTCGAAGGCACAGGAAGCACAGATGGTGCTCTGGCAGCAAGCCCCACACTGCAAGGCCAAAGGCCAATCAGCTTTTCACCAGTCAAGCATGTCCCACCAGAACTCTGCTCCCTGAATCTACTCCCTGGTGGCCAGCCGTCTCCCGGGGCAGGTGCTGAAAATGACACTGAATCTGGCCTGTCTGACTGTCGCCAGCCCTTCCCAGAGCATCTTGAAGACAAAGGACCCACTGGCCCCATCATGGCTGCAAATCCACAGGTATCTGCTTCATCTTTTAACAAAATCACCAAACAGAAAGAGCACGCCTTCGAGAGGCTAGGTCAAAGCCCCACACAAAGGCATTCCATTCCCTGGTCTCCCTGGTTCTCAGATAGGCTTGACCATGCGTGGCTGTTTCCTGGTGTGTTACAAGACTGACGGACGTAACAGGTGCAGAAGCGTCCAGGAAGCTGCAGTGTTGCTGGGGGCAAAAGGAGCCAGTGACGAGTGCACATGCTGCCCCTGGGGGCCTTTTCCCTCTGAGCAGGTTGGCAGTGGGGCGTGCATTCAGGCATGTCCCAAGACGGAAGATGGGAGAGAGGTGCAGACTCAGAATCCTGTTTCCCCTCCATCCCTCAGCCCCACACAGGATCAACGGATCCCTTCCAACCTCACCCAGCTCTGGACACCTAGACCTCACCAGTGTGCACAGGATCAGTGACAAACAGGCAGGCAGGCAGACAGAAAGACCTCTGCCTCCTGTCACAGCCTCACAGGTGACAGCAGCCTGCACACGGGAATGGGTGTGGCTGGTAAGAGAGAGGACATGGTCTCCAGCAAGGCCTCTGCTGGGCACCCTCTCATTTGTGTGAGGGAACTGGCCGGTAGGAGGGCGAGGTGGCCCTGGAAGGTGCAGCGCTGGGAATGGTGACTGGCACTGGGAGTTTAGATGGAGTTCACACATTATCTTGTTTAAATCTCTGAGGTAGGAACTGAGACTATTCTCAATTCTTAGAGATTCAGAGGTGGGAAAAACGAGGCTCAGGAAGGGTAAGTGACCTGCTCAAAAGGCACTACTGGAATGTGAACACAAGTTACTGTTTCTCCAGGAAGATTACCTGGGAGCCCCGCTGGTGTGAGTCAGAGGAGGCTTCGGGTTGGATTCACAGACATTCAACCCTGTGTGACCTGACCACTTGCCGGGCACTTGGCTAGATGGACATAGATGAACAAGGGACAGCTACTACTAGAATCACCAATCCACAAACAAGGAAACTAAGGTCCATAGAAGTTAAGAAACTCGGAAAAGGCACACAGCCAAGAAGTGGCAGAACCATAATAGAAACTGAGGTCTCCGCCTCTGGCTAGCCTAAAGATCCTTGTCCTTGGCTTCACAACAGTGGTTCTCAAACTATGTGCCAAGGAGCCCTGAGGTTGAGCAAGGTGAGTGCCTAAGCACGAGGGCTTCGGAGCCACCCACTCCTGAGCCACCCAACAAGGACCCTGCGCCTTTATCTGTTTTACATATTAGGGTTCCGCTCAAGCTCAAATGCAACAATTTTCAAGTAGCATTCATCTCTGGAACCTCAACACCTAGCAAGGGACTAGCATGGGCTTGACACATGGCAGGTGCCTAGAAAGCATTTGGTGAGTAATTGCACGAACGACTGAATGAATGGGGAAAGTAAGGGAGGAAGTTGATCCTGTAAGCCCTGTGAGACAGCTGCAGCAGCACTCTGCCGATTTACGGATGAGACACTGAAGACTAAGAGGACTGGGCAGTGGTCAGGCTCAGGAGAGGGGCTGCACGGCCGCTGAGGACCAGAGACCTGGCTCTTTTCCTCATGGGAAAGGAGAAGGAGGGGGCTATGCTCTCAGCATGGGGTGGAGCAAAAACATAAAAATTTTAAAAATGGTCTCGTCAGTATGGAACTTATCTACAAGATTGTTTAAAAGCGTGCCCCACTCCCTTGCCACTGACCAAAGACAAGAAACCGCTTGTGGGCTCGTGGGCAGGGATGTGAATCCTGAGCCAGGAGGGCGTCCTCTTTGGTGTACACTTGCCCCCCGCGCCTTATTGAGGTCCCCCTGCAGGTGTTGGCCCTGTGATCCCCCAGGCCCACCGACCTACCGACCTACCGGCTCCACCGCAAACGGTGTGGGGTCCGGCTGCCCGTCTCTATGGAGAGACGCTGGGTCCGTTGCTAAGGGGCGGGACCATCCGGGAAGGCTCGCGGGAGCTTCCGTCAGTAAACCTCCGTAGGTCTGCACTGGTGTCCCCTACACAACGCCGGACTTGGTTCCTCCCGCCCAGACTCGCGCAGCTCGTCCACCCTGGACTGGTCCACCTCCGGGCGGCTGGATGGGGGTCGTCGGGAAAGCATCAGCCGTCTAGGCTCTCAAATCCAGCCTCCATTATCCATCTCCCCTCCCAGACTTTTCTAGAGAAAGAGACAAAATGTGCAAAAGCTGTTTTCAAAGTGTGAACAACAACTCTAAAGGGTCCACTCTGAATCCTGGTTAAAAAAAGAAAACCCAAGTTATATAAATAACATGGGAAGAATAACTGGGGAAATATACAAACTGAAGTTTGTATGTAAGGCACAGATGTCAGAAAGATGGTCAGTTCACTGTGGGAAAGGGTCGTTTCTGGACCCCCACATCACCCAAGACTCAGCTTAAACACACACACATACACACACTGCTGCTGCTGCTGCTAAGTCGCTTCAGTCGTGTCCGACTGTGTGCGACCCCATAGACGGCAGCCCACCAGGCTCCGCCGTCCCTGGGATTCTCCAGGCAAGAACACTGGAGTGGGTTGCCATTTCCTTCTCCAATGCATGAGAGTGAAAAGTGAAAGTGAAGTCGTTCAGTCGTGTCCGACTCTTTGCTATCCCAAGGACTGCAACCCACCAGGCTCCTCCGTACACGGGATTTTCCAAGCAAGAGTACTGGAGTGGGGTGCCATTGCCTTCTCTGGCGCGCACACACACACACACACACACACACACACACCCCCCTAGAGACTCAACTTAAACACACACATACACACCTGCAACTCCACCTCAGCCCTCCTCCGGGTGGGCAGTGGATGTGCCCAATACTGAGAATTTGGAGATCTGAAGGTATATAGATGCCCTCTGTACCCACCAGTCTTTCCATTTTTCTATAAGGAGAACAGGTGGATTACAAACCAAAGACAATGTAAAAAATAACTCTACCTCAACCTGAGAATCCCTGCCCAGAGCCTTCTCAAAACTGGCTGCATTTCATAGATGAGAAAACTGAGGCTTGATAAGACAGGTTAGTATTGGGGTTGGGGGAGCATGGTAGGACCTGATGCTCATTATGTATGCAAATACCTGATTTTATTTGATGTTTTAGTAATGCTGACTTGGTGCCAGGCCTGTGCTGGGGACTAAGTATCCAGATTTGAACTGGACCCTGCCCCTGCCATAAAATGTCTACTTAGTGGGAGAGAGCCAGAGATACCAGGTCACAAAGAACCCAGAAGCAGAGTTAAAGCTGTGACTAGAGACAATGTCAGGTAGCGATAGTGGTAAAGAACCTACCTGCCAGTGCAGGACGCGGGCTTGATCCCTGGGTCAGGAATATCCCCAGGAGGAGGGCATGGCAACCCACTCCAGTATTCTTGCCTGGAGAATCCCAAGGACAAATGAGCCTGGCAGGCTACAATCCATAGGGTTACAAAGAGTCAGACACGACTGAAGCAACTTAGCATGCACACACTGAGTCAATAACTCAGGCTTTGCACTGATGTCTGCTTCCTCTGTCCAGAACTTCTCTCTCCACCAACTCCTATGCCTGGCCAACTCTTACTGATCCTTCAAGACCCAATGCTGATAAAACCTTTCCTGAGCCTGAACAATGATTTACTTTGCTTTTCTTGTTGGCATTCACACAATAGATACTTGGTGACCAGAAAGAAGGAAAGAGAGTGAGGGGGATTGAAAGCAAGAATAGCCACAGCTTTTCGAGGGGACAGAGACCCCCAAAGCCCTGTTTTGGGCAGCCTGGCTCCTCAGTAGGGCTAGGGCTAGGCTGTGTACCCCACTCTAGTTTGTGGAGAAGCACCTGCTTCTCCTCTTTTGCCTGCCACTTCCTGCACTGGATACAGCTTTCCAAAAAGCTGCAGTACCCATCCTGTTGCCAGGGCAACATCAGCCCATGGTGGGACGTCAGGGATGACAGGGGCAGAGCACTAATCCTGGAAAGTTGCCAAGCAACGCAGCGGGTTGGTGACATCATAGGGGACATGGTTTCTGGACAGATGGACAAGCCACTGCAGAAAGGGTCCACTCTCAGGAGATCTAGCTCACAAAGTCACTCACCCTCTACTATGCAAAGCCAATGGTTTTGGCTGTATCCCTCAACTGGAGGTGGGCTTGGGTGAGGGGAGCAGGCAGTGATGCTTTCCCCAGCAGCCCTGCCAGCTCCACCTTGCCCCTCTGCAGGGGTGGGCAGTGGATGTAACGGCCCCCTTCCTTGGCAGGGGACTGTGGGTCAGTCCCTGCCCTCCTGGGTCTCAGGTGCCTACCCTCAAATGCCATCTTCTCCAGTGGCAGGGCCTGGGTTCAGCCTTTGATCTTCCTGCCATGTCCTAGAAGCCATCGTGTCCACTCGTTCCCTGGGAGAGAAGCAAGGAACTGAGCCATGATCCCATCCTGGGCTCCTGCCCTTTTTGTGGTGGGAGGGCAGGTTTTTGCCCTATTATATGGGTTGGAAGGGAAGCCAAGCTTGCTCTTGTTGAAATGGGGAGAGGCTGGGTTCCTGAAAGTGTTGCAGGGTGGGGCTTGGGCAGACAGGTTGCTTAGGGCACCCTGGCCCAAGCCCATGCCTTTGGGCCAGGGGTTTGAGGAGCACAGCCCGCCTGGGTGCCCCCCTCCCCTGTGCTTCCTGCTGGCAGTACTGAGGCTGGGAGGAATGCTTCAGTAGCTACAGAGATGAAAGCCTCATGTTAATGGGCAGCAGAATGGGCCCTTCACATGGCCAACCAGCCAGAACAGAGGGCGACAGGCACTCAGACAGGGTGCCTGGGGCTACCCGCTCTCCACCTGCCCCCAGCTGACCTCTTGTACCCCAGGATCTCTCTCTGGTTTGCTTGGCCAGGAGCTCTGAGCTGATGCCAAGAGAAACCAAGTCACAGGCATGGAGGGAATCAGAGAGATGGCTCAGCTTCATCCCAGGCCTCCCCCCTCTGCCACTGGCCAGCTGGCTTCGGCAGCTCTCACCAGCATTTTCTCTGATGAATAAAAATGAAGGCAAATTAATTCTCCTTTCATCCACATGGTCAGCCTGACAGACAATACCTTGAAAGCCCAGAGCTCAGGGAGAAGGAGTGGAAAGGAGTTTTGGGGGGGCTGGAGGAGTGAGGACCACTCGGTCATGAATGCTCAGTTCCCAGTCCAAAGCCACTCCCACCTATATTCATGTGGAGCTTCCCAGACACAATCTCCTTCTTTGGGTTTTTCTACCACCTTCCATCTCATCTCAGGCTACACCTCCTGTGGAAGCCCTCCCTGGTTGCCAAAGAACACATTCACATTGCCCTCAGGGCACCAAAGCCAGTACCACTCAGTAGGCAACCATGCAATGGTCACTGCTGTATCCCCCAACTGAAAGGTAGTCTTGCATGGTGGGGACCAGGGTGCTGCTTCTCCCAGCAGTCCTGCAAGCTCCATCACTCCTGAAAGGACCCACAGGAAATGACTAGGAGACAGAGCCATCCACGTCAGGCCATCACCCTGAAGATGCCCGCTGACAGCCACCTAGCTGCACGTGACCGCACTTCACATCCTCTTCCCCAGTCTACCTCCCCACTCTGGCCTGCAATTCCAGACCATGCCAGTGAACCGGGTCCAGGGTGCTGATGTCTGCTCACCAGGAGCAGCAGCCAGAAGAGGTTCCCGCCAGCCCCTAAACACCTGGGCCAAAGCTCCAGGTGACAAGCCCCGGGACAATGATATATTTCACAGGACATTTCCGTGGGGCCTGAGGAGCTGCAGAGAGCTGTTCATCATAATTAGGTTCTGAGTGCCTCTGATTTCCCCTTGGCCCCAAGCAGCTCACTGAGCATCAGCAGAAAGACCTCTTGGTAGAGTAGCTGGCCTCAACCATATCAGTCCTGTGACCCACCAGGTACCCTCACCCCTCCTGGGAACCTGAGTTTGCAGAGTCGGGGACCTGACTACCATTGTGACCTTTTGCCCACCTCTAGAAAGGTCTATGAATAGGGCAGGAGGCCTGGTTTCTGCCGCCAGTTCACTGGGCAAGTCTCTTCTCTTGCCACGCCTTCGTTTTTCCATCTGCACAGTGGGGAACACAAACCTTGCTCAGCTCTGCACCTTGGCCTCCTGTACAGAATGGTGTGAGGGACACTGGGACTGTTACCCTAACCCAAATACCTCTTTTCTGGGCAAAGGCTTTGCTCTTTCCAGACCTCTGAGAGGAAGTGTGTAAGAAACTCTGACAGTCAGAGCAGCACTATTTACAACACCCAAAACATGGAGACAACCTAAACGTCACTGACACATGAATGGATAAAGAAAATATAGTGTATATACACAATGGAATACTACTCGGCCATGAAAAGAACAAAATAATGCCAGTTACGGCAACATGGACGGACCTGGAGATTATCACACTAAGTCAGAGAGATAAATACCATATGACACCCCTTACATGTGGAATCTAAAATCTGGCACAAATGAGCCTACTACAAAACAGAAGTAGACTCAGACACAGAGGACAGACTTGTTGCCAAGCGAGTGGAGGGTTAGGGAAGGAAGGACTGGGCGTGTGGGATCAGCAGAGAAAAACCACTATATATAGGAGGATAAACGAGACCCAACTGTATAGCACAGGGAACTATATTCAATATCTTGGGGAAAAACCATACTGAAAAAGAATGTCTCTATGTGTATAAGTGAGTCACTTTGCTGTGCAGTAGAAATTGGCATGACATTGCCAATCAACTAGACTTCAATTATAAAAATTTAAAACCAGAAAGAAACTCCGACAGGTCAGCAAAGATAGTTTGTTCAAGAGAGGGAGTTCCTCATTATCAGAGAGGTGGGGCCAGTTAGTGCCGATGGCCCAGGGGTGTTCAAACAGCCAGGGTGGCAGCTGCAGCGGGCAGTCTCCTTGGCAACCTGCTCCCATGCTGCAGGTCCGCAAACAAGGTGGCAAGAGGAGAGGGGCCTCAGCCTAGGTCAGAGCAAAGTCGGATGGGAGCCTGGGGCTGTCCTGCAGTGTGTAGGGCGACAGGGGCCACAAGCCAAACACCAGTGACCGGGGGCCTCGCCTTCCCTCTCCAGGAAGGGGGTGGGCATCCTCCAGAGCTCCCCACTCCACCCATCCCCTTGACCCTCTTCTATTCCACCATCCAGTTGGGGAGGGGACATCAGAGTGCCAGATATCAATAGTTCCCAGCATCTCAGTGTCCCTACCTGAACTGTTTGAATCACCAGGGGCCCGCCAGGCCATCCTCTGGCAGTATTCCCTCTCCATGTAGGAGGGGGTCCCTGCCCCAGTGTCCACTTTCCCTGATCCTCTTGACCTGCCACTCAAGAAGCTGGCACTGATAGGTCCCCTGCCCAGTACCCTGTACCCATGAGGGGCCGCTGAGAAATGTCATCTCCACCTCTAAACAGTGGCTCTCAAGTGTGCAGGAGGCCTTCAGGTCTCCACATGGTCTAACAGAGGTGACCCCACGTGGCCCCCTTCTTTCTTCTCTCTCCAACTCTGCCATCCAACCCTGAACCAGCTCTGGGGACATCCTTGCCTCAAATCTCCTTCCAAGCAGAAGGAACTTACCCTTGGAGGCCCTGAGTGTGGGAACAGTTGCTTCCATTTTACAGATGAGTAGACTGAGGCCCTGGAATGGAGGCCTTGTCATGGACACACGTGCTACTGGTCAGGAAGAGCTGGCTTGGCAGTGGGACCCTTGGCCCTGGCCCAGGGCCCACCCTGCTACCCCTTCCTGGTTCCATAGCCCCTCTTGTCTGGCCCGCAGAGCAGGCAGCTGGGCTCGGGAATGGGCAGGGAGTGCCTTGGGGAGGGCGCCTGGGCTGGGGAGCAGGTGCGGTGGGGGGGCGGCAGGTGCAGGATAATGGGGCCACCGGGGAGGCCGGGGGAGCAGGTGCCACCGTCGGGGGTGAGGTTGCCATTGTTCAGGCAGCTCTGGTGGGCCCCGTGCAGGAGCGGCATCCCTGTGAGCCCCTGGGCCACCCTGGCTCATGCTCGGAGGTCGTCCAGATGCCTGGGCACAGGCAGAGAGCCAAGCCCCTCCCCTGGGTCTCAGCAACCCGCCAGGTTGCCATGACAACAAGGACTTTCATCCTTGTCCCTTTGTCTGGTCACGGTCCAGCTTTTGTGACCAAGCCATAATCGGGAGGTGGAGAGAAAGGGGCCTTACCTCCGGACACACTCAGCTGGGGTAGAACTGTGAACCCGAGACAGAGGGACTGGGGGGCAGGTTAAAGCGGAAAGACTGGGCTTTGCCAGCCACTGACCCTTGGAGCCTCCTCTCCTGGCTGCTCACCACACCCTGAGAGCTGGGTCTGTGGGCCTGGGAGTGACCTGGACCCCAGGCTCTCCTATCCTCTCCCTCTGCCTCATCTTCCCATCTAGGAATGGACCACTCCCCTCCCTTGGTGCACCATGGCTCTGGGAAGCAAGAGCATGGCTGAACCAGTTGGATAACTTCCCTGTACAACTGAGGAAAATGAGGCACAGAGCCAAGCTGGGCCTTGGCCTGGATCACACCACAGAGAGCAAAAGGAAGAGCCAGGACCTCAAGCCATTAAGTCTCAAGGCCCAAATGGCAAGCCACCCCCACTGTCATCTCTTTTCCTGACACCTCAGTGGGCAGGAGCCTAGCCACCAGGGCTGGGGACAGGCTATGGGTGGCCCAAACCCCACTATCTGTGTGACCGTGAGCAAGCCTCTTTTCCTCCTGGAACCCCAGTCTGTAAATCTAGGGGCGTCAAGAGTAACGGGGAGCCCATCCCCCCAAAGCTGGGGTGAGAATGAAGCAAGACTCACTCTGCATAAAGCCAGCTCCACGCCAACCCCACAAACACCACACATCCTCCATGCCCAGCATCACTCCCTACCCAGAGGACTTGACATCCCCATGTCTCCACCCTGCCGCCTGCTCTGGGCCTTTGCACCAGTGGTCCCTCGCCTGTGGAGCTCTCTCCCCTCACACAGGAATCTGGAAGTCTCTGGTCACTGAGAGAGAATGTGCGTGTGTGTGCTCAGCCGTGTTCAACTCTTTGTAACCCCATGAACTGTAACCCGCCAGGCTCCTCTGTCCATGGGATTCTCCAAACAAGAATACTGGAGTCTGCTGCCATTCCCTTCTTGGATCACTGCCTAAATCTACAGGAATCCCCCACAGGCAAGTTCTGATGTTCAACAGGGGAAGCCCTGAGCAGAAGCAGAGCGTGTTCCTGGGATGCGAACTCAGCTCTGGGGATGGGGTGGCACAGAAGGAGGGGAGTGGGGTGGCTTACAGACTGGGCTCTAGCACGTTTTGTCCTTCCTTCCTCGGCTGGCTCTTCTGATCTTTGAGGGGAGCCAGGGATTCCTGCAAGCCCCCTGCCCCAGGCTCACCACCGCAGTTTCATGGGAGGAGTCTGGGCATCTCATTGATGATCAGCACAACCTTGAAGGTTTGGAGTGAGCTTCTGTAGGGTCTGCCAGTTTTCATGGGATCTGGGGCTCTCTCTGCAGGCCTCTTTGGCTCAGGACAGACCACCCCCTACCAGGGCAGCCTCACACACATGACAGGGTCTGGTGATGTGACCCACAGACAGCTCCAAGCAGACACCTCAGTCAGGATGGGTCTGCATCCCCTCTTCTCAGCCACCACTGGTCCCCCTGAATGAGATTTGAGAAGTAGAGGGCCACAGGAAAGGGGCCTAGGCTCTCCTGCAGCTGGAGTGGAGTGAACACTGAGCAGAGAACCGATTCGAAACACCAGGGACCCAGCCCCACATATCAACACAGCCCGGCCATCTCAAGAAAATGTTACTTCCTCTTCCCATGAACATCTTTCTCTGGGATTAGCTCGACATCTGTGCTGGATGTGAGTGGGGCGGCAGCAGGGCCTGTTTCCTGAGGCCACTGGATGGGTGCTGGGGCCTGGGCTGAGGTTGCAGCACTGGCAGCCCACACCCACAGAAGGACGGTGTCCACCATGGTTATTCATTGCTGCTCTGGGTTAGGAAGCTGTTACTGAGAAACTCGTGTCATGAGGTTTAAACATCATGTCACTTAATCCTCACATCAGCCCTGGAAGATGGTGTCTATCATCGTTTCCCCTTTTATAGGTAGGGACACTAAAGCTCAGAGATGTTAAGCTTGTGAGAGGGGATAAGCAGACCCACCTGAGAGGTTGGGGAGGGGAGAAGGGCACAACTGAGGCCACTGTTGGCTAGAACAGTGCAAAATACAGATTTGGGCTCAGAATAAAGCATTTTGTATAATGGCCTGAGCCAAGGGACCAGGCTATCTACGTGGCAAGAAACATGCGTCGTGAGGCAAGGAGAAGCTGGAGTGGGTACCTCACTCAGGCATCAGGATGGAAACAGTCCCGCCCAAAGCACCTAGGACCTTAAGTGTCCATCCCAGCCTCACCCCAGCCCTGGAGGGCAGAGAGAAGGCAGCACCTCTCAGTCAGGGGGCGAAGGATGGAGGGGCACATACTGCCCAGAACCAATGCCCTGTTGCCTCATCTCCAGGAGTAGCTTCCACTGTCCGAAGTATGCTTTAAAGGGAAGTTTCAGTGGACCAGGGACAAGGTACAGGGGAGACTGGGAGTGAACACTCCAAATTTTGCATCCCAGGTCACTTGCTTTGTCCCAGCCCCCCACGGTGGGGACGATTCAGAGCTCAGGCCCACGCCCAGTTCCCCTCCCTAGGGAACTGACAGCTGTTCTTCCCCTCCGCCACCAAACCCCAGCAGTTCTACTCCTAAACACCCTCCAAACCAATGCCCCCTCCAGATCCATAGCCACGGCCCTGGCCTCCTCCTCCCTGGCCTGCTCACCACCAGCCGGCATTACCAGTTCCTCCTACCCAGCAGCCCTGCTTAGACCCCTCCACAGCCCATCCTTCTCCCCACGTGGCACCACGTGCTGCCCTCTGGCCAGAGGGAGGCTCTTTGAGTTCCTGGTACACATGAGGTACGTGCCCGCTTGTCACCTGGATCATACTCATTGCAGCTCAGGCATGTTTCCTCCCAGATCTAGGTTAAGCATCCCTGTGCTCCTATAGCCATGACAGAACCATGCAGCCATAGCCATTAACATGTCTGCCTCAGGAGCTCCCTGGCGATCCAGTGGTTAGGAGTCAGTGCATTTACTCCCAAGAGCCTGGTGTTCAATCCCTGTTCAGGGAACAAAGATTCCACAAGCCACAAGACGAGGCCAGATATATGCATATAACATATATTATATATATACATATATAAAATGTCTGCCTTCTCAGAGAGACCAAATGTGCTATGGGCAGGGTCAGCCTGTCTGGCTCAGCCCCGTGTCCCTAGTCCCAGCCCTGCTGCCTGGCACAGAGGAGATGCGCAGTGACTGACAGCCAAGTGGATGAATGAGAATGTGGTCAAGGCCAGGAGGGCTGGTGTGCCGGCTGAGCTTGGCTGGGCGTAGAAGCCACAGCAGGAAGTGGGCTTGAGGAAGACTTCCAGGATGGGAGACTGACTGAGCCAGCAGGTCCTCTGCAGAGGCCCCTGGACCTGTGCGGCCCCTCTCCTGCCTTGAACTGCAAAGAGGTGTCATCTCTAACAGTCACACATCTGCCAGAAAGGGGCAGGAACTGGGGCCTCCAGCCGAAGGGAGAGGGTGATTTAGGTGGATTCCTAGAGGTCTCATACACTGCCTTTGAATCATGTGTTCGCTTTCAGCAAAGCCATTTAACAGTCTCCTGGGGACCACCGTGGGTGTGAGGGAATTCAAAGGTCCAGCCATGGGCCCCCCTCCCTGTTCAGCTGGAGGGCAGATACCCATTGGTGGCTTTGTACAACCCCAACCCCCAGCCCCGACCCCTGTGCAGAGAACCAGCAAGTCTGAGAGGGCAGGAGGTGTCCCTGGACTTGGCTGACCTTGAAGCTACTGCTGTCTGCGGGTGGTCCCAGGCCAGCCTTCTGCTGCCGCACACTCCTCCTGGCTCAGCGGCCGCATCCTGAACTCCCTGGCGGGCTTCCAGGCCTTGGAGGAGGCCACCGCCTTTGCCACCACCATCACCGCTGCCACCACTGCTGCTGTGAAAATGCAATTACAGCAAACAGCCGCTGCCTCACTCGAGCCTCACCATCCACACCTGGAACTAATTAACTTAATTAGGGCTTAATGAGCTACACTGGTCGAAGGCCTATTTTTACTTAATTATCCCTAATGCGCTTGGCATGGAGGAGCGGGGGATCAGGAGCATGGCTTTGGCGGTGGCAGCCACCTCCTCTCCCTGCAGAAGGGACACCCAGGAGCCACGCTCGCCTGCCAGGAGTGAACCCCAAAGAGCTGGAAGTCTGGGAGTGGAGGCGAGGCAGGGGCCACACCTGAGGGAACAAGTGCCCCAGCCCCGGCACCATCACTGTGGCCGCCCGGCCTCAGCTGGGGCTGAAGCCACCCAGACCCCCCTCAGCCCTAGCACATTGCCCTTTGCCATCTGCTGCATCACGCCTGCACCACGTGGTTCTCATTTTCTGACCCCCCACTAGAGTACAGGTTCCGTGAGGGCACAGATTTCGTGTCTTGGTCCCTACTGAGTCCCCAGCCTAGAACAGCATGTGCCTGGCACACAGCAGGGACTTTCTGTTGAATGGACGTTGAGGGAATGCCTTGACGAATGGCCGAAGGCCTTGAGCTCCCCGGAGCTCACCCATACACCTCACGCCTGAGGACAACATCCCCACACCTACCCTGGCCTCCCACTGCTCACACTGGTCCTGCCACCTGAAGTCCATCTCCCACCTGCCCCAGGCCCTGCAGGAGCCTTGTCTCCTGACCAGGTAGGGACAGGGCTGGGACCTCTCCTGTTGGAACTTGGCTCTTCCTGGCACTTATCTCTGCCTACCCTTTGGGGGATGCTCCTTGGGGCTGGGTCTGTCTGAACCCTGAGGCCATGGGCCCCTGGAGGTGGTGACTTCATCTCTGCCTGCCCATTACTTTTCCATTTAACCCCAGTAGCCTGGCCCAAAGTGGCTGGCCCACAGTTAGCCATCAGAGGACAGTCGGCCTCACCTTGATCCTACGGCTCTAGACCCAGCAAGGGGCTTAGAGAGCCGAGTCCAGTCAGCTGCAGTACTGCCTGTAAGACGGGCTGCTCCACTGAGCAGGGAGGTCTAGGATGGCCCCCAGAGCCCAGGCCTCCCGGACAGGACTCCCCAGTTCAGAAGGGCAAGGTGCCCAGTCTGGGGCAGTTGGAACTACCAGTCAGAGCTGTCTCCCCAGGGGCCCAGGGGCCCAGGACCCCAGGGCAGGGTATGGGTGGAACAGAAAGGGGAGGGGCAAAATAATTTGGAGGGAAGGAAGACAGATGTCATGTTCCTTGTGGTCCCAGCTTCCTGGGGACTCTGGACAGTCCCAGGATGTGTGAGATCATAGACTCCTGCTTCACACAGGGAAACTGAGGTCTGAGAGACAGCACCCGCCCAGGTGACCCGGCCAGGAAGGGAGTAGAGTTGCTGGGACCTGATTTAGGTTCCCACAGCCCTCAGCCCTGACATCGGACAATGGTGCACTGACGGCCATCTGCCCTCACTTCCCTGCCCTCCCCCACCCCGCCCAGGAAAGCCATGGATGGTTTCTGGAGGGTCAGCGCCTGCTTCCTGGCCTTGTGGAAGGCAGGGGGTGGGAGGGCAGCAGCAACTGAGGGAGCAGGACTGGGAGCCCTCGGTGGTTTCCTGCCTTCTCCTAGGGAAAGGCTCCAGGGGGCAGGGGACCTCCCTGAAACTGAGGGTGAGCTGCCAGTGCTTGAGGGGTGTCTGGAAACGCTGGGGCTGCCTCTTGAGTCAGCACTGCCAGCTTCAGTATACCCACGAGTCCAACAAGGATAGTAGGAATCCATCCGGGCCTTCCAGTCTGTGACCTCGAAGAACCACCATAAGGGCCCAAGAGGCCAGTGGCTCCTGTGGGCAGGAAAATCCTGGAGAGAGAGGAGACAGTTTGATGATGGTACTCTTTCAGACAGAGACCCTGGGACAGAGTTCTAGACTGCCCAGGCCCCCTCACTTCAGCTGCCCCGGCCTAGCCAGAGCCCGGCTGTTGGGGGGTAGTGGGGGAAGTGACAGAGTCCATCTGTGATGGGAGAGGCTTGATCAGGGATGCCATCAGCCCTGGAAACTGCCTTTCTGCTCCCACCGACTCTCCTGTCCTCGCCTGGCTGTCGGCTGCTGGCAGTCACCCCACACACACGCAGCGGCCGCTGCCCGCCTCCCTCCCAAGCAGCGGCAGCTGCTGTGGTCTCCATGCTGGAACCAAAATTGAATGAGCATTTTCACAATGTCGCCTCCCGCTGACGGCTCCTAATTGCATGTTGAAGCCATGCAATGGAGCCCAACTCACACTAATTATGTCATTACCCTAATTAAGTAAATACTGTATGTGCTAATTGGCTGAAATCTCTTCAGTGGGGGATGGGCAGGGGGAGAGGAAACCCGTGTCCCCTGGGCTTTCACACGGATGCACTGGGGCTAACAGATTCAGGGTGGGGGGGGCACTCCCCCCTCGGTTTGGCAGATCCTGCCATCACCCAAGTAGGATTCAGGGAGGACCCTCGGCTGCGGCCCAGGACAAGCTTGCCCGTGCTCCAGGAGAGGTGGCAGAAGATGCTGGACAGGTGGTCAGAGACCCAGGCTGAAGGCCTAACTTTGCCCTGACAGACTGGTGGTCGTGAACAAACCTTCTACCTCTCTTCAGTGGGTCCTCTTGCCCACCTCCCACCTCAGGCAGCCCAGAACCTATGGAACCTCAGACGTCAGGGCATCAGAGGGACTTAATGTCCAGGAAGGATTAACCAAGCCACTGTCATCCAAATATATGGGATATCAGTTATATGCCCAGCCCGGGGGCAACAGGAGAGATAACAGCTGATGACTAAGCAAAGCCCTAGGCTCTGGGGACAGTTCCAGTGTGAGCCAGCAAAAGGAATAAACAGGGCTGGCAGGTGAGGTGGAAGACATTCTGAAGAAATCTGAAGGCTTCCTGGAGGAGGAGGACTTCACCTATGAGAGAGAGGAAATCGGGACCTCAGAGCTCAGATCATCTTTCAAGGTGTGTTTTTTGTTTTTCTTTTTTTAATGTCAAACTTGTTAATCATAACTTTCAGGGGAGGGTGGTAAGGGAGAAAAGCACAGCCATCCAGAGGAGGGCTCCCAAATGGGATGCCAACCTACTTGGGGACACAGGAGGAATGCCAGCCCCATGTCAGGGACAGTTGCATCAGCCCTAGTATGACCAGAGCCTTCACCCCGCCTTCTTTAAGCTCATCACCGTGGACTCGCCATCAAGTGAGGGCCCCCATCCCTCCCCTGCCTCTCACGAGGCTGTGGGGAGGGTCTCCAAGGCCATATCAGCTGGACCTCCATCAGCTGGATCTTCTCAGGCCCTGCGGAGCCAGGTAGTGCCCCATCTGGCAAGCGTGCCCAGGTACCGCAGTGTGGGCATCCCTGTTCTCCCAGCTCCACTCTACCCGCCTGCTGCCACCTCCGTAGACATATGCTGCGGCTCCGCACCCAGCAAACACCACATGCTCACTTTGGTGGGCAATGGCTCCCTGCCTTCCAGGCTGCAGGGAAGAAAAACTGGCCGAGCGCTGGACAGGCTCAACTCCCAAAGCGGCCCCTGGCCAAGCCCTTCCAGCTCCCAGGCCTCAGGTTCCCAATGGATGATGTCCACTCATTCATTCCTTGTCCCAGGGTTCCATTCATCCCACACAAACAAGGTCTGGGCGTCTCTACGCTGGCTCCAGAAGACAAGACCACAGATAAGAAACCATCCTTTTAGCCATGACATCTGCAACTTGATCTCAAATCGCTCAGGAAAAAAATCACATAGAACTAGGCACACGCACAGAGCGAACGCATATAGAGAGAGGGAAAGCGAGGCAAAATACTAGCCCTAGTTGACATGGTTAGAGGGTATATAGGTGTCTTACACTACTCTTACTTTGACAACTCTTCTGTAAGTTTGCATTTATTTTGAAACACATAGTAGAAAGAAGGAAGGGAGGAAGGAAGGTCCTTTCACTTTATAGGATTCCAGGCTACTAGAGCAGGCAGCTGAACCCAGTGGCTGCTTTGGAGGAGGGCTTCTATAAGGTGTGGAGGAAACGGGGCCAGGCAGAGTCTAAGGGCCTCTGGCTCCTACCCTTCCACGCAGCATGGGATGGAGGCTGGACTCTCACCTCCTCTCCCCGTCACAGTTTCAGGCAAGCCCCCAGCTCCCTCCTCTTTTCCTACTCTTCAGAGCCTTCGGACCCTCCAGTAGGAGAAGGGGAACTCGCCCTGTCAGGGTTTGGGAGGGCCTCCTGTGGCTCTGAGCATGGGACAGACAAGACTGGAGCAGCCCAGGTGCTGGGCCTGGGACCAGAGAGGGACGGGACAGGACGGATCCAGCCAAGCCCACCTAGGCCCGCTGCCCCTCACAGACTATCACAGACTTGTGCCCCGGCTGCCCCTATCACAGACAAGTGCTCCAGTGTCCTTGCCTGTCACAGCAACTCTTGGCAGCAGGAGGGGAGCAGCAGGAAGTGTTCATTATTCCATCCTTCATTAGGTCTGCATTAGGCAGCCCGAGAGGAGAGGAACCGTGGGATGTGCAGGAGGAGGCCTCTGCTTCAGATGGGCCTGTGAAGGGGCTGTGGCGCTGGACCCGCCCCCTGCAGCCTCCTTCCCAAACTGCCCCCTCCCTCTCCCCTGCTCCCCGACTCCTTTCATTCTCACTCCTCCTCTTCCCCATTGTGCCTACCAGCCTCCCCACCTCCCTGGGGGGCTCCCCAGGGCTCTCCCCTAAAAGGGGACCTCCCCTACGCAGGTCTCCATCCAGACTTTGGACAACCACCCAGTGGCCCCTCCCCCCAAAGAGACAGTGCCATCGGCATATCCCCGATGTGTGGTCAGTCAGCGGCAGAATGCAGGGCGGACTCCCGCCTGCGCCCACCGCGACCGACCCCTCTCCCCTTGACCTCAGGCTGCCACTTCGGAGCCTGGGCCGCCCCCGAGCGGACCTGCCCTTCATTCAGGACCGCTCTGTCCGGGACGCTCCAGGCTGCGGCACCCAGAGGTCAGCAGGGGCCGGTTCCTCCTCTCGGACACCTTTGTTCTTCTCCCGCCTTTGTCCCCGGCCTGTCCTCGCTGACCAGCCCACAGCCCCGGCGCGTCTCACCCCTCGCCTGTCAGCTCGCCTCTCCCTCCCACTCCCCTTCGTGGCCTTTGGCCCGCTCGAGCGGGGCAGCCCGGCAGGGTGCGGGGTGGGGCCCCTCTGCCCTCTCGCCCAGCCCCCAGCCCGCCCTGGCCCCCCGCAGCCCCGCTCCCCCACTGCTCCCTCTCCGGCCCACGCCCCCCTCACTTGCCCCGCGTTCCCGCCCCCTCAAACACCTCCCCTCGCCTCCTCCGCCCCCTCCCCATTTCCTCTTCCCTCTTTCCCTGGCCCTTCAGTCCCTGGAAGTCAGGCCTCCTCCTCCCCTCCCCTCTTCGCTCTCGTCCTCTCCCTTCTCTCTTCCCCCTCCAGACTCCACTCCTTCGCCTGCTCACTCACCCTCTCCCTCTCCCGCTTGCCCCCCCCTCTCTCCCCCACCTCTTGTTTCAGCTGAGAACCGGCGGCTCCTCGGACAGTTCCCACACCGCAGTGCCTCTGGTGAGCAGACAGCGCCGCTGAGGTGAGCTGGGGGATCCGGCGGGCGGGCACAGGCAGGCGCGGCAGCAGGAGCTGGAGCTCCAGGGGGCGAGCGGGTGGGGACGGGCCATCTAGCTCGCCGCTGCTCTGTGCCCCGGGGCCAGTGGGAACAGCAGTCGGAGGGAGTGCCAGCTTCAGATTCCCCGGTGGTCAGGCCAGGTGGCCGTCGGGGGCAAAGCCAGTCTGGAGGCTGGCAGGTTCTGCCCCTGCCCGGGTGCCTGGCTTCTGAGGGAGACCCTCAGAGGCACTGGACTGGGGAGGGCAAGGGCTGGGCTGCCCAGAAGTGCCATCCCTGACGGTCTGTGTGCGGTCCTAGAGAAACAGGGGCCCCGGCCCCTGCCTTGGGCTGGGTTGCCGGGTGGCAGCAATGGAGCTGTCCGTGCGGCTGTGACCCCAACAAGTGCCTGTTCTCAGGGCACGGTGGGGGGCTGCTGCTCAGGTAGGGGGTGTGGGCAGAGGAGAGCTCTGCCTGTGTTAAAGGAGGGCTGCTTTCACTCCAAGCTTACTGACCGCCAGGCCCACAGAGCCACATGGTGAGGGGCGCTTCTCCCCTGCCCCAGGGGTCTCTGGTCAAGCTCCTCCAGGGATAGGGTCCCCAGGACTGCTTTACCCAGAGTTACAATCAACAGGAATTCAGGTCAAGCCCAGATGTCCCCGTGGTCAGCTTCCTGGGCTGAACTGAGGATAGGGAGGAATGCCTTGATGGGGGGGGGGGGGGGGCGGGTGCGGGGACAGCTGGGGCGACAACCGGTAGAAACAGAGCCCTGGCTCTTGAGTGAGGCTACAAGTGTGAGCACTGGAGATGCCCCAGCTACATAGGGATCCAGAGATTGCTGGGCAGGTGGTGGGAGCGGAATGGAAGGGCAGAAGCCAGTGCCGTGGGCCCCGCCCCCTTCTCCCTGGAGCTGGAGATGGAGAGACGCGCAGGAAGGGGACACCGTGTGCCCCTCACACTTCCCAGAGAGGCAAGCAGGGAGGCTCTGCAGGTGGGCCGGGGTTGGGGTGGTGAGGACAGGGAGGAAAGGCCAAGACTGGGACAGGGGCAGGGTAGGGGGGTAGCCCTTGGCTATTTGGTTAGGGCAGGGTCAGATCCTAGTAGCTCTTGAACCCCCAGGAGCCAGCAGTGGACAAGAGAGTGGTGGGCAGTCACCTTGTGAGGCAGAGGCAGCTAGGGCATATGTTGCCTAGGACTGGGCGGATGGGGCACTTGCTTCTGGGGGCCCCACTCTCCTAGACCTCTTCCCTGGCCAAAGCCCCCTCATCTTGGCTGGTGAGAGCCCCTCCCAGATGGAGGAGCACCACGGGCAAAGAAGCAGAATCACGGCTGGGGACCCTGAACTCACCCCCACCCCACCAGCCTCTCCAGAACAGGGCAGCCAGAGCCCAGGAAATGGGACAGGAAAAGCCTTAAGAGTGGCCCCCTGGTTCCCCAGTGAGGGGCTGGCTGTCAAGGACACCCCTGGTCTCGGGGAGAAAGGCCAGCCCTCCAGGCCTGGGCACAGCTCACCCTCTCTCTATGGGCCCTCTCTCTCTCTCTCTCTCTCACAGCTGCCTGCCTAGGCCCACTGTCAGCGCCACTCCCTGACTCCCCCTGGCCCCACACAGCCCCTGTGCTCCCCTAGCACACTGGATTCCTCTAGCCCAGAGAGGGGACTCGTGGCCTGGGGTCAGGCCAGTTCTCACGCACCCAGCCTGGGCCTCATCAGGTCCCTTACACATGATTCCAGTGGACCAGGCTGCCCCACCCATTTTTTTTCTGAGCCCTCATGGGCTCTCTCCCAAGCTGGGCCAGCTAACTCTAGCTCCAGGCTGAGCCCCCAAAACTGGTTCTGTCATCTCCCAGGACGCCATGCACCCCAGCAGCCATTAAAGGCCAAAGTACCACACCCTGCTGGTGCCAGTCCAACGCCAGAGTGTGGGAGTCACTCGCTCAGCCTCAGTGACTGCCGAGGCCTCCTGGGCTCAACCCTAAGCCTGCATGGAGGAGGGAGCCTCCCTGAGCTTCTCCTGGGAAGAGGCTAAGACCACTCTCTTTCCTTCCGTCCCTGACCCCCTTCCACAGAGCTTTCCTGCCCACATGCATCTGCTGCCACCACATACCCAGAGAGGTGAGGATAAGAATGCTGTCCCCATTAAACAGAAGGGAAAATTGAGGTCTGGGAAAAGAAAGCTGGCATGGCCAGATAAGGACCTAGGACCTGATTTCCACTCCAGTGCTCCTTCTTGGTCTTTCAACTGCCGCCCTGGAGAAAGCCTACCTGAGGGTACGATGCCTACGCTCACCAAGTCCACCCGCTTCCCAGCCTTGCCACCCCCCAAATCCTCATACCCTGATGGCATGCCCAGTGACACAGGGCTAGGTGTCTGACCCAGGGGTGTCTGACCCAGGTCCACTCAGTGACCGTCTGTGGGTTGAAGTGGACACACGCATGCCTACGCATGTCCCTGACCGCACACACACAACTGTGCACACAGATGCAGACACACACCTTTGTGTAGAAGCCCACCACTCAACCGCGTGTGGCTTTCTGCCAAATCACACACACAAAGGAGCTGTGAAATCTAAGCCAAGAGGGGCTGACAAGTCTGTTCTAAGGACCCCTAGATGGACCAAGGTGGTAAAGGACTCCTAGATGGACCAAGTGATAAAGAATTCGCCTGCCGACGCAGGAGACGTAGAGATGTGGGTTCGATCTCTGGGTCAGGAAGATCCCCTGGAATAGGAAATGGTAGCCCACTTGTTATCTTGCCTAGAGAAGGCCCGTGCATAGAGGAGCCTGGCCACTAAGTTGCTCAGTCATGTCCAACTCTTTGCGACCCGGGGACTGTAGCCCACCAGGCTCCTCCGCCCATGGGATTCTCCAGGCAAGAATACTGGAGTGGGTTGCCATTTCTTTCTCTAGAGTGATCTTCCCGACCCAGGGATCGAACCCAGGTCTCCCGCATTGCAGGAAGATGCTTTAAGCTCTGAGCCACCAGGGAAGCCCGGCTATAATGCATAGGGTCATAAAGAGTTGTACACGACTAAAGAGACTTAGCACGCACACAGATGGACCAAGGCATGATGATGTCATCATCCCTAAGCCCCTGGCAAGGAACCAGGGAAGCAGGAGTGGACCTTGGGCTCTGGCTGAGCCTGCACCAGGCCCCAAGGTCCTCTGAGCCCCAAGAGGGTGGGCAGAGGATAGTCAGGAAGGTCCCAAGCAGGTTCCCATTCTGGCTCTGTGGCAGACCTGCTGTGCTTCCCCAGACAAGCCACCTTCCCTCTCTGTTCACTGGCTTTTATAAACAGAGGGATTTGGGTTAGCAGACACCTAAAGGCTGGCCAGGCCCACTGCCCAGCCACTCTCGGTCATCTAGGGGCAGACAATGGAAGGGCCTGTGAGGGCAGCAGCCAGGGAAAGCTTCTGGGGACGGAGATGAGGGCAGCGCGGGGACAGCAGGAGCCCGAGCGGGAGGGACAGAAGCCAAGAGCCAGGGCGGGAGTGGTTCCTACGGCCCATGGCTGAGGGTTATGGGACAGATAATAAGTCCTACAGAACACTCACCGTGTAGGCTTTGTTTCACATTTTCATCTAGATTGCACTCAAATATATCCTTCCTCATCTAGGGGTTACCAAATGGGCAAATCTAACAGCTTAAGCCCACTCCAGCCTCCAGCCTCCCGCCCCAACAAACACAGGCTCAGGGCAGGGGCCAAGGAGGTGACACGGCGGGGGCGGGGGGGGGGACTTCTGGCCAGACCCCACCCACACTCAACCCCCTCAGCAGGCGAGTAAGCAGCCACGCGTCCAGGGAAGCAGGACCGCCCGTGCTGAGGATGTCCGTGCATACACACAGATGCACTCCTCCTCCTGGGATGCCAGCACCAACACCTGCATGCTTGCATACTACACACACACACGCGCGCGTGCACAAGCTGGGGGACACAGCGGATGGGTCCTCAGCCATAGCCCCAGCCTTCGTCCTGCTCTTGCGGGAAACTTGGTGCCCGGTGCTAACACTCATGCCTCACAGGGAGGACTGAAGTGGGGCCAGGGCATGTCTAGAGGGTGCCAGAGGTGCACCTGGGCACAGGCTCAGCCACGTGAGGACAGTACCCCTAAGACTATGACCCTACTCGCCCCCGCCCCAGCCAGAAGAACCCTCCTGCCAGGACAGAAGGAAGTGGAGCCCCAGCATCACAGAGGGGTACCAACTCCCCTCTCCCCTAAATCTCCCTGGCCCCAGAACCCAGTTTACCTGCTCACCTCCCTGTCCGTCCTCAGCCCACCAGGAACCATCTGCATGCTGCAGTCTGGAGTCCAAGTACAGAAGGAGGCTCTTCCCAGAGGCAGGGCACGCCAGCCCTGGCCCCGAGTCCCTCACAGCCTCAGAGAGGAGGGCATGGCTGGGGTGGGGTGGGGGCCAGCAGGAGCAGCCCCAGGCCTCGCTGTTCTCTATGGCTTTTTATTCCTATGTGATTCTACTGCTCACTCATATAGGGATTGGAGCCGTGGCGCACGGCGGGGGCAGCCAGCGGAGGGCTCGGACACTGAACAAAGAGGTCCAAGGAGACCAGGACAGCGGTCCCCGTCTCCCGGCGCAGGCTGCTAGCCTGGCCTGGGAGCCCCTCCCCGGGTGCTCCCCTCCTGGCCAGCTGGAACAGGGGGAGGGGCCGTTGATCCCAGCACTGGAGACCCTCACACACTGCAGGCTGGCACCAGGACCTGGACTGCGTCCCAGAGGAATGGCTGAAGGATCTGGTTGGGGGCGG